>NW_006400229.1:348164-364819 GCF_000299155.1 Elephantulus edwardii | reverse complement strand
TCCCTGGCGTATGTCCTCCCCAATTTTGAACCATGCAGTGTTTCCTTGCTCTGTTCTGACGACTGCCTCCTGGTCCAAGTATAAGTTTCACATTAGAACGATCAAGTGTTCTGGGATTCCCATTCTTCTCAGAGTCAGCCACAGTTTGTTATGGTCTACACAGTCATCCACCAACGGGTTCATGAGCAATCTCCTCTCTTAGAATTTACTATCTCTGAAAACTGGCTGGAGTATCTGCTACCATTTGGTTCTGACTTTATGAAGCATAAGAATAACAAAAGCCTGATGGAGGGAAGGATGATTCCTTTGGTTCTGATTTAATGGAAAGAAGGAAAAGTTGGAGAAAAAAAGGTATTTTTGAAAAATGAGAGATATGAAGTCCTTTTTGTGTTAGATTCTAGAAACACACAATTATGTCATTTTAAAAATGCACTTTTTATTTTATTTTATTTTGTTATCATTTTAATGAACATTTACAGAGAATTTGGATTTCCATTCATTCATTGCTGCACATCTCTCCCCGCCCAGCCCTCTCCCCCAGCCCCCCACTTCACTCCTCTCTTTCAAAAGTAAAAGAAAGACTCCCTCCATGGTACACAATCTCCCCGCACCCCTCCCACCGCCCCAAGTACATTTTTTAAAGTCCAGACTTCATATCACTTAATTTTCTTGATCTCATTTGAACAAATATTAATGATACAGACCCCTACCACTCTAAAGCTAAGAACCTGAAAATACCACAGTCCAAATATTCCTCTGCTATGGATTGTATGGTGTTTGTAGTGCTGTTTTTGTTTTGTTTTGTTTTTTATTTCTATTTTGTGTTGGTTTGCTTACAAAGTTTGTGTACATTGTTTTCCACACTATTATGTATTCTCATTGTGTATCATACAATTCATACAATCATTCCTATTCATTATATTTTATTAAATTAGTCATCCTTGAAACATGTCCACCATTGTTTTGTCTTTTCAGGTCTCCACAGGACCTTTCCTATTTCTTTTATTCCCTCCCTCAACCCACCAAATTGTGAAACTCTGTAATTTCACCCCTCCCCATCCTCATCCATCTGGTTCCACTTCTTCCACCATCGGATCCCCATATATCTTTTACTAGTTATCCTTCTATTTTTAAAAATAATGATCTTATGCAGTAGATGTCCTTATGAGATTAAGTTAGTTCACTCAGCATAATGTTCTCCACTCTCTCCAAAGTTAAGTAATATTTATTCAAAATGATTGCTCCAGAGTGCTGCATAGTATTCCATTGTGTGAAAGACTTTTCACATAGGAAGACATTCAGATTTTCAATACGCACATTAAAAAATGCTCAAAGTCACTGACAATAAGAGAAATTCTAATCAAAACCACAATAAAATACCATCTTACCCCAGTAGCAGGGAAGCAAGTAATAAATGTTGGAGACAGTCTCTAAAGGTGGGAAACTCTCATACACTGTTGGTGGTACTTTAAAATGGTACAACCACTCTGGAAAATAGTTCTATATTTCCTTAAAAATATGAACACAGAAACTGCATTTGACCCAGCTATTCCATGACTAGGAATATAACCCAAGGAAATTAGAACTGAGACACAAATGGGGCTTTGTACACAAATGTTCATAGCAGCATTATTCACCACCACAAGAACAAGAAAATAGATCAAATGCCCTATACATCTGAAGGATTGAGAGTTTACACTACGGATTTTTTTTATCCTCATCATAGGCTTGTTTAATCATAACTTCTAACTATGTAGATGCAAACTATTTAGGAAGAGAGTTTTCTTTACTCTTTTAATGAAGCCATATCAATATATAACATATTCTAAATTTAATTACTGTCTATGATAAGAAGAATCAAAAGCACATAGAAGAATAAGAGTATCACAGACACAAAGACAAAAAAAAATCCTCCATTTATTGGAGGAAGACAGCTTCTATCTAATGATAGAGTAAAATGGAATTACAGTGCTAAGCCACTAACTAAAACTATATATATATTTGTAGCTTGAGAGATGGGCAATATTTCCCAATTATGATTCATAGCCCCTATAAAATATTCATAGTCTAAGAAACTTGATGGAGGATCAAGGCAAGTTGAAACTTACCTGTCATTGAGTGAGTCTTGTGAAACTGAAATATAAAAAGAAATTACCTCCCTTAGACCTACATACTACATTTTTATCTCATCCTCTTGAGATATGCAAAAATAAATGTCTCTTCTTTAAAGTCGATACATATGATATTTCTGTTAGAGCTGTATTGTCGTGTACTGTCCAAGTTTATCCTAGCCAGAGTTAAATCAGGCTGTTTCTTTGAGGCAAGGATTGTGAAGTTCCATCTCACATCATTCTTAGAAAGGGTGAGGGACAGTTCAGGAGATGAAGGCCATTATTGACACGGTAACTGTGATAATGGGGACAGGTGTGTCAAAGTTAGTGAGATTAGGTCAGGATAGAACAGGGTTCAGAGCGATTGTGCATAAGGCCACTATGAGTTATAGTTAACTCAATGGCATGTAACAACAAGCCACCAGAGCTTCCTTCTGTTAGAGTAGCATTAGATTAACAACATATCTTCATCACCACTTCTCTCAAAGAACAAGAACAGTTATTGTCAATAGCTATTTCAATAGGATAAAATTAATGGTATTACTCATCTTGGTGATTA
The DNA here is from genome assembly GCF_000299155.1 of Elephantulus edwardii. Lineage (NCBI taxonomy): Eukaryota > Metazoa > Chordata > Mammalia > Macroscelidea > Macroscelididae > Elephantulus > Elephantulus edwardii. The sequence goes on along the minus strand of NW_006400229.1, from coordinate 362,149 downwards.
AACCTGATATTTTTCCTCTACATTGTGCAGTTAACTGTTGCATGAACTTTTATCTACGTGAATTCTCAAAGTTTCTAATCTCATTCATTCTTGATGGTGCAATTACTAAGTCTAGAATTAATTTCCTCCTTTCTAAATTCTGATTTATTTCTATTAAAGTTTTCCCTGAGGACATACATGAAAAGTACATAATTATGAAAGACAAAGTATACTGCCTATTCAAATATATTGTAGTCTCAATGGGGAAAAGAACTATAAATCTCATTTCTGTTTAATCTTTCAATATCTAATTGGCATTTTCAGTTGCTACTATAAATCATATTTTAAATGAATTACCTGTACCCACCATCCCTACCTCATATATTTGACTGAATAATTCATTCTAAAGAAGAAGACATTAGTTATATGATATTTTGTCAAGTAATATTTCCCCAACTAAAGTTCAGCCAGTAACAGATATGAATATTTATTTATTTACTATAATAAATATTTAGAGATATACTAGTAGAATGAAAATGCAATATACCACACCATATCTATACTTCCAGGTATCTCAGACTTCTGACTGTTAATATAATATTTCCCAGTGTGTCAAGCTTTAATTGCTTCTGGGGAGTTGTTTGGTTTTGGGTTTTTAGAGTTTATTCTTAGTGTACTCAAATACAATTTTCAATGCGAGACTACATGCTCATTTTTCAAATCCTATGTGTTAGAGATTAATTTGTAAATAATGTCTATGTTCCCCAAACTTAACTGCTTTATATACAAGACACCACTTTAAGCCCTACAGGTTTATTAATTCATTCTTACAGTAATTGAATCTGTTTGTAGTCATTTTTATCCTTGGTTTATGTCTGAGTAGACTTCAATTGGAACGGTAAAGAATTGCACTGCCAACTCACATGCATGTGGTTCAAATCCATCTGTTGGTCCATGAGCAACAAATGGTAATCTTTTCCCATGTGCTTTACTTTATTTCAAAACCCACTGAAGAGTCAGCTATAAGCCAGCTCCAAATAAAGTGTACAAAACAATATTCTTCTAGTTAATATAAGAGACAAATTGTCTGAATGCACAAAATGCATTTTAAACAACTCTTTTCTTTCTCCACATCTTAAATATGTTATCTAGATCTTAAACATGTTATCTTAAATAATATCTAGAGCTGAGTGATCTAACACAGTCTTATAAAGACAAATACTATGTAAGACTATTATTGTGAAAACAGAAAGCTAACTAGTAAGATGTGTATGGGTACGGAAAGAGGGAAAGGAGGAAGCGAGGCTGAAGGGGTGATGGGAAACACTTGCAAAATAAGTTTTAGTGGGTGGAAGGAAAATGAAGGAATTAGGAAAGATCCAATGGGACCTGAGAAGACTGGTGGCAGTAAGTAGTAGCCATATATAAATGATGGTTAATTTTAGAGACCATGATGTATTTGGACTCTCAGAGTTAACGTCCAAGTGCTGGACAATAACTAAGAATGATAGAAGAAGGATCAGTGCCTTTGAACTGGTACAGGACAAGAGTGTTGAACATACTGCAGACTGCTAGGAGAACAAACAGGTCTGTCCTGGAGGAGATGAAACCAATCTATTTCCTGGAAGCAAGGATTTTGAGGCTCTGTCTCATATAATTTGGCCAAGTGGCTAGAAGGGACCAGTCCTTGGAGAGGGACATCATACTTGGAAGGGTGGAGAGACAGTGCAGAAGAAAATGACCCAAATGAGATAGATTGACTCAGTGACTGGACAAATAGGATTTAGTCTGTTGGAAACAATGAGATTAGCACAAGATAGGGCAGGTTTCAGGGCTAATGTACATAGGGTCACTACCAGTTATAGGCAACTTGATGGCACATAACAACATGAAATACAATGTGAATGAAGGAATGTGTGGAATACAATGAAAATGAATGAAACATAATCTATGGATATCTGTGCAAACCAAATTAAAAAATGAGAAGGAAATCTGCAGTGATAGTAATTAGGTACTCTTTGTTACTTTGGCAAATTCTAAAAATGTGTGCATGGTTTTTCATAAGAGAATAATTTATATCAATAAACAGTTTGAAAATATGATATTTATCTCATCATGAAATTGCTTAACTCTAGCAGGAATATATGCTGTTCCAGCAAGTACTTACTTGGACAATTATAACATGGACTGAGTTAGTCAACATGCATAAAGAGACATTTCTCATAACAGAACAAATATGAAGTAAAACAGACTCTTTGCTGAAAACAAATGAAATTCTAGTTTAAGTTCCACTTAGTACTCTGAAAAGAGTTACATTTGAAAAAAAAACAAAAAAAAAAACCAAACCAAACAAAAAAAAACAGGTAGAAAGATATTTTGCCACTGAGGCAAGGTAAAGCTGATACCCATCAGAGCATTGTTTCCAAGGTTTGGTTGTTAAAGGAAGTTGATGAGTGTGCTTGACTTGTAGTAATCACCTGAGTCTACTTGATTAATTGAAGTGGAAAGTATTACAACACACTTTCCAGAGTTTGAAGTAAAGAAAACAGATAAGTATGCTTAACTTGTGGTCACAGCTTGGGTCTATTAAATGAGAAGAAAAGAGAAATATCATATCTCCATTTCCAGGACGTAAAATCAAAGGAAGTTGGCAAGTATACTCAACTTATGGTGACCTCTAGGGACCACTTGACAAGTAGAAGTGGGAGATACGCAGTAATGGAGATATAGGTTGGATTTGGATATGATCCTTTCTCACTGTTCACTTAGCATGAGGAATAGATAAGTACAGAAGGGTTGAAGTTCTGTGGAGAAGGGAGACCTAAGGATTCGTGCTGTACTGACTTAGCCTATGTGCAGCTAAGGTTAGTAAAGGGACCAGACTACTTGAAACACAAAAAGAAGTTTGGACTCCTGAGTTTATGGCTGATGCCCATTTGGACTTAGTCATGGATAGCTGGGGATGGCTTAACCAGAACCAGCTGAAGTAAAGATGTTTCACCTTGTGAGCTAGTGTTGATTACTGTTATCTGATGATTTGGCCTGGATTGGACCTTTGTTTTAGATGTGGATGTTTCAACTGGTATAGAAGATTCTTCATAGAAAAAGTCATGCATGTTTCCTCAGAGTACTGGTTTGATAGAACTGGACAAATAAAAAAATTACGATCTCCATTGGGAGCATTAAGACATAACAAATGAAGCAGCTCGCTTACATACTTACATAAATACACATGATGGTAAAGGGAAAGTTGAACATTCAGAAAATGAGATAATGGCTAAAAAAGTAAGGGAATGGTCTGTGGTGCAAGAAATCTTGAAAATTGGCTTTTTTTGTCCTTTGTGATAGAGAGAGAGTGAAAGAGTGTTCTGGTGGCCTAATAGTAAGAAGCTGTGCTATTAACCGAGTGGCATGCTATTCTAGTCCATCAGCTGCCCTAAAGAAGAAAGGTAAGCTATCTTCTCCTGTGTGACTTACTGCCTCTGGAAAAACCTGATGTATGGTAGGCTATGAGTTAGTTCTTACTCAACAACAATGAAGATCAACATGTTTATATGTAAATATTATATAATCATGTGTTTATACATATGTAATTGTGTGTTTATACACATATATGTGTGTAACTACATATATAGTGCATGTAATATATATGTATATTAAGGAGAGACAGGTCTTTAGATAGGGACAACATGCTGGGTAGAGTAGAGGGACAACACAGGAGGGGAAGACCCTCTATGAGGTGGATTGATTCAGTGACTGGGGTAATCAGGATGGGTGTGTCAGAGGCAATGAGATTGGCACAGGATAGAGCACGGTTTAGGGCTGTTGTACATATGGTCGCTATGAGTTGCAAATGACTTGACGGCACATAACAACAACAACAACAACATATACATATATAGTATGTGTAATTTTTTTTGTGTGTGTGTGTGTGTGTGTGTGTGTATGTCAGAAAATCAAAGGAAGAAATGTGTTAAGCCTACTTAAACTGATGGAACTTAAAAACAAATTCAAGCCTTAGTTTGGAATACTTAAGGATACTAAGGGCAGAGTACTAAATTATCCAAAAAAAAAAAAAATCACATGAAAATATAGAAGAACTAAAGAGAGTCATTATACCAAAAATAAGTAGCTAACACAGAAGAATTTCATAAAAAACAACATATGACTGAGAGGCACCGGTGATGAAAGTGAAAGTACAAGCTGCTCTGAAGAAATTGTCTAAAAATATAGTCCCAGGAATTGATGGTATACCAATTGACAAATTTCAACATCAAATGCAGCCTTGGATATTCTCACCAAGTTGCACCAAGAAATCTGGACATCTACCTGGCCAAATGACTGGAAGAGGTCTCTATTTACTCCTACTCTTTAGATAAGAAACTGCCAGAAGTTCAAGCAGGGTTTAGAAGAGGCCATGATACTCGGGATATCATTATTGATGTCAGATGGATCCTATCTGAAAGTAAGGAATGCCGGAAGAATGTATATTTGTGATTTTTTGACTATGCACAAGTGTTTGACTTTGTGAATCATGACGTGTTGTGGCTGACATTGAGATGAAGCCCAGGTCACTTGATCGTGCTCACAAGGAACCTTTATCTATTGTACAAATGGAACAGGTGAACACTGCGCAATTTGGAATTGGGAAGGGGATGTGTCACAGTTGTATTCTTTCTCCATTCTTGTTCAATTTATATACTGAGCAAATTGTGATAAGTTAAAAACTATTAATTGAAATGTGGCATCAGGATTGGAGGGAGACTTATCAGTAACCTGTATTATGCAGTTAACACAACCTTACTTGCTGAAAGTGAGGAGGACTTGAAGCACTTGTTGCAGAAGATCAAGGAATGCAGCCTTCAGTATGGATTGGGCTTCAATATCAAGAAAACAAAGATTCTTACCACTGAACCAATAGGCAATGTCATGATGGATGGAGAGGAGTTAGAAACAGTCAACAACTTCATCGTGCTTGGATCCACAACAGCACTCTTGGTGTGAGACATCAAGAAATAAGGTGACATGTTGAACTGGGAAAATCTGCAGGTAGGAACCTTCTCAAATTACTGAGGAATAGTCACATCAGTTTAAGGACTGAGTTGCATCTGATTTATGCCATAGTCTTTCTGATTACTAACTATGTATCTGAGACTTAGATGATGAATAAGTATGATAGGAAAAAATTGATACCTTTGAGCTGTGATGTTGGAGAAGAGCACTGAATATCTCATGGAAGGCCAAGAGAATGAACAAATGTCTTGGAGATCATGCAGCTGGAGTGCTCTTTGGAAGTTTAGCCTCACATACTATGTACATGTTGCTAGGAGGTGTTATTCCTTGGAGAAGGACCTGATGTTGGGAAGGTTGGAGGGTCAGTGAAATGTCAGGTGGATCGATACAGTGACTGCTGCAATGGATTTATGTGTGTCAGGAAGTATAGGGATGGTTTCAGACAGAACAGGTGTCAGATCTTTTGTTCATAGGATTGCTATGAGTCATGCTCAACTTGAAGACACCTAACAACAACACTAAAAAACAAAAGGTGATCAACAGGGTGTGGAACTTATCAAAAAGTATCCCTAATACTACAATAAAAAAAATATCTGCTGAAGATAATCTAATCCAAAAGTGACTAGAAGTGAAAATAGGGTTTAAAAGAAGCTGGGGCACTCCCTAGGCAATGTGATCATAGGCAATGCCAGATGGATATTGACTGAGAGCAAAGAGTACCAGGGGAATGTTTAATTCTGAATATTGCACTAGAAGCCTAAAAGCCAAAGGAAAGAAAAGAAATTGAAAACCTAAGGAGACGAATATTTGGGAAGATAAAGTATTATAATGAAATGTGCAAAGAGATGGAGTCAGAAAATCAAAAGGGCTAAATTCACTCAGCATTTCTTAAACTGAAGGAACTGAAGAACAAGTTCAAGCCACAGGTTGCAATTTTAAAGAATGATATGGACAGAATACTGAACAACTCAGGAAACATTAAAGAAGATGGAAGGAGAATACAGAGTCACTATGCCAAAAAAAAAAAAAAATTGGCTGATACAGAAAAATTTCAAGAAACAACATGTGATCCAGAGACAATGGTGATAAAGGAAGAAGTTCAGGCTGTTTTGAAGGACTTGTCAAAAAATAAAGCCACAGAAATTGATAGAATACCAATTGATGTATTTCAACTAACAGATGCTGCCTTGGATGTTCTCTCCAGTTGTGCCATAAAATCTGGAGGACAACTACCTGGCTAATTGACTGGAAGAGATCTATGCTTAGTCCCATTCTAAAAAAAGGTGATCCGACAAAGTGTGTAAATTATCAAACAACATAACTAACATCACACACTAGCAAAATCCTGTTGAAGATTATCCAGAAATCACTAAAACAGTACATCGACAGAGAACAACCAGAAATACAAGCTGGGTTTAGAAGACGTCATGGCTCTAGGATCATTATCACCAATGCCAGATGGAGCTTGGCAGAAGGCAAAGAGTATCAGAGGAATGTTTGTGTTTCATTGACTATGCAAAGTTATTTGACTGTGTGGATCACAACGAATTGTGGCTAACCTTGAGAAAAATGGGAATTACAGAACATTTGTTTGTATTTATGTGAAACCTATACTTGGATGAGGAAGCAGTCCTCAGAATACAGCACGGAAACAATTCATGGTTCAAAATTGGGAAAGTAGTGTTTCGGGATTCATTCTGTCTCTAATACTTTTAAATCTATATGCAAACAAATCATTAAGGAAGCAGGGCTTTATGAGGAGGAATGTGGCATTGGGATTAGAGGAAGACTAATCAACAATCAGTGTTATGCAGATGACACAACCTTGCTTGCTGAAACTGAAGGGGACCCGACTCGCTTGCTGCAGAAGCTCAAGGACTGTAATCTTCTATATGGATATAAATTCAACATCAAGAAGACAAAGATTCTCACCACTGGGCCAACTGGCAGCACCATGACAAATGGAAAAGAGATTAAGGTTGTTAAGAGTTATACCTTGCTCGGCTCCACAATCAAAATTTTTGGTATCAGCAGTGAAGAAATCAAAAGCCAAATTGCACTGGGAAAATCTACTGTCAGGGATATCTCCAGAGTACTGAAAAGCAACAATATCAGTCTAGAGACTAAGATGGCCTAATTCAGGACATGGTCTTTACAATTACTTGCTGTGCATCAGAAAGTTGAACAACAACTAAAGGTAGTAGAAGATGAATCGATGCCTTCGAATTGTGGTGCTGGAGAAGAGTCTTGAACATATCATGGACCACTAAGAAAACAAATAGGTCTGTCTTGGACAGGATGAAACCAAGTTTCTCCTTAGAGACTAGGATTTTAAAACTCCATCTCACTTATTTTGGGCATGTCACCAGGAGAGACTGGCTCTTGGATAAGGACATTATGCTCTAAAAAGTGGAATGATAGTGCAGGAGAGGAAGATCACAGATGAGATGGATTGACTCAGTAACTGGAGCAAAGGCTTTGGTGTGTCAGAATTAATGATACTGGCTCAGGACCAAGCAGGCTTCAGAGTGGATTTACATTAAGTTTCTATTGGTTTCAGGTGACTCAATGGCACATAATAACAACAATAGCATGCAAATGTATTTCACTGTGTGGATCACCTCAGATTATGGCCAGCCTTGAGAAAAAATGGGAATTCCAGAACACCTTTGTTCATGTGAAACCCATCCTTATACCAGAAAGCAAAAACCAGAACAGAGGAAGTAATAAACCCTGCATTGCTAAAAGTCAGAAAAAGAGGATATCAACGATAGCGCATATCTGCATAGCTTTTCAATCTATATGTAGAACATAGCATTTGGGAAGCTAAACTTTGAGGTGGAATATGGGAACAAGATTATAGAAGGATTAATAAAAAAATTCCCTCATTATGTATATGAGACAACTTTGCTTGCCCAAACTGAGGAGGACTTGAAGCATTTGCCACAGACAGTCTAGAACTGAAGTCTTCAATGTGGATTGAAGGAAGACATTAAAAAAAAAATTATCACCACTGAGCCAATTGGCAGTATCATGACAGATGGAGAGGAGACTGAGATCCTTTACATTTCAGCTTGCTTGGTTCCACATCCAACACTTTTGGCATCAGCAAGTCAGGAAATCAAAAGAAAAATTATGTTGAGAAAATATGTTATCTAGAACCTCTTCAGAATGGGGAAGAGGAATGTCAGTCTAGAGGCTATGATGTACCTGGTCCAGATGGTGAGCAACCTAAAGGAGCTGGACAATGACTAAGGATGATAGAAGAAATGATGCCTTTGAGTTGTGGTGCTGGAGAAGAGTATTGAACATGCCATTGACTGCCAAGAAAACAAATAAGTCTGTATTGGAGAAGGTGAAACCAATTGTTTCTTGAAGGCAAGGATTTTAAAGCTCCATCTGGGATAGTTTAGACAAGTTGCTAGGAAAGACCAGTCTTTGGAGAAGGATATTGTGCTTGGAATGGTAGAGGATCAGTGCAAGAGAGGAAGATCATGGGTGAGATCAATTGACACAGTAACTTGGATAATGAGGATAAGTGTGTTTGAGACAGTGAGATAGGTTCAGGTTAGTGTGACATGCAGTACTATTTTTTCTAGGGTTGCTATGAGTAACAGTTTACTTGATGTCACGTAATGACAATAATAACCACTATATATTTTAAATTACTTTCTCATGAAGTGAACTGAAAGCATGATTTTCTATGATAAATGTTGAGATTATTTGTTTCTGCTATTCTCCAAGTTCATCCATCTTTCCTCTACCCAAACCCTTGATGTGGAACTTTCCCTTTGCTCTTTCTGGTTAAAAGAGAGTCTTTGGGTTCTTCTCGTGATTCCGGAGCAGAGCGAAGGAGGAAGCAGGGAGCGGGCGGCTGGGGGGACCCGCCGCGGCTGTCGCCACCGCCGCCACTGCCGCCACTGCCGCCTCTGTGCTTGTGGGGAAGGAGGTGTGAGGCCCGGGCGCGAGCCAGCAGCAGCGCCGCTGCGGGAGAGTCAGCGGCGGGAAGGCGATGGCGGATATCGACAAACTCAACATCGACAGCATCATTCAACGGCTGCTGGAAGTGAGAGGGTCCAAGCCTGGTAAGAACGTCCAGCTCCAGGAGAATGAAATCTGAGGCCTGTGCTTGAAGTCCCGCGAGATCTTCCTCAGTCAGCCTATCCTGCTGGAGCTGGAAGCACCACCGAAGATATATGGTGACATCCACGGGCCGTACTATGATTTGCTCCGACTTTTTGAGTATGGTGGTTTTCCACCAGAAACCAACTACCTGTTTCTCGGGGACTATGTGGACAGGGGCAAGCAGTCCCTGGAGACCATCTGCCTCTTACTGGCCTACAAAATCAAGTATCCCGAGAACTTTTTTCTTCTCAGAAGAAACCACGAATGTGCCAGCATCAATAGAATTTATGGCTTTTATGATGAATGTAAAAGAAGGTACAAAATTAAGCTCTGGAAAACGTTCACAGACTGCTTTAACTGTTTGCCGATAGCTGCCATCGTGGATGAGAAGATATTCTGCTGTCATGGAGGTTTATCACCAGATCTTCAATCTATAGAGCAGATTCGGTGAATTATGCGACCAGCTGACGTCCCAGATCAAGGTTGTGATCTCTTGTGGTCTGACCCCGATAAAGATGTCTTAGGCTGGGGTGAAAATGACAGAGGAGTGTCCTTCACATTTGGTGCTGAAGTGGTTGCAAAATTTCTCCATAAGCATGATTTGGATCTTATACGTAGAGCCCATCAGGTGGTTGAAGACGGATATGAATTTTTTGCGAAGAGGCAGTTGGTCACGCTGTTTTCTGCGCCCAATTATTGTGGAGAGTTTGACAATGTAGGGGCCATGATGAGCGTGGACGAGACGCTCATGTGCTCTTTCCAGATTTTAAAGCCTGCAGAGAAAAAGAAGCCGAACGCCACCAGACCTGTAACGCCACCAAGGGGTATGTATGATTACAAAGCAAGCGAAGAAATAGATGTCATTTTGACACCGCATAGTTGGGACTTGTAACATACAGTACATAACGTTTCATTTTTAAAACTGTAATGTGTCCTGGTCAGCTTGCTCAGATAGCCCTGTGTCCACGTGCGTGGCCCCTCCCCCCTCTTTTTTTGACTGAATAATGTTTGCTGGTTGTAACAGCAGATGAGAGAGTCTCTCCCAGGACACCTGTTCTGTTCTGTTTTTCGTTCTTCATTCCTCTGGAAACCACTTTAATGATGGTGTTAAAGCTGTACTCCCCAGGACAGTTTACCCTGTCTCGGGGTGAGTATGCAGTTGATCTTTTTAATTCAGTACAGCCCATGAATAATGTAAATGCTCATTTTCTTCAGGGCATAAGAGAGCCCTAGGGTGCTCTGGATCTGTCCATGTTGTCCTAAAATGCATACTGTGGGCATTGTTTTTCATTTGTTTTAAAGGGATTGCTTTATTATGTTATTTTCCCCCCTCATTGTCTTTTCATGTACAAACTAGTTTTGATTGCTATCAACATTAGGAGTGACTTTGAACCTTGCCAGTCTCACTGGTATGATGTATATTTAATTAAAGCACACATTCCCCTTATCATATACTTAAAATGAGAATTAAAGCCATTCTTTTAAATGTTCGTGACTTTCCTAAAGCCAAAGTTTCTTTTGAAATGAGTATTGACACCCCTAAATACAAGGTGGCATGATACATCCTCGTCCCACCTTGTGGGGATTAAAAACCAGGTTTTCCATTTTGAATAGTAATTAGTAAGATAGTACTGGTAAGTTATTAATGATTGAAGTTAATAATTACTAACATTTTATACAATTTCCATATAGTCTATTCACTAAGTAATCTTTTTACAGTTGCATCAGGCCTGAACCCGTCCATTCAGAAAGCTTCAAATTATAGAAACAATACTGTTCTATACGAGTGACTGATTATGCTTGCTTTCTCTACATTGTTTATTCTGCAGTGAAGTTGAGGCTTATAAGTCAGAACAGAGGAACTAACTCTCCACCAGTTTATACAAATCTCACCGTATCTATGACTTTTTTAAAAACTAAAACTGTTAAAAAGAAATGTTTCAGCAGATGACCGTGTGTGTATAATACCATATGGTAAAAATGAATTCAGACTTATTAAATGAAAAACTTGTTAAATCTTCTCAGGTTCTGTTTATCAGCACAATACACACAAGAGAACTGTTGATAGCATATTGAATAGATTTTCATGAATAAATTGCTCTGGAAACCACCCAAAAAATTAAAAAAAAGAAAGTCTTTGTTTTACAATGCACCTCTATGAAGGGTTTTTAATTCCATAGTCTGTCAAATTGTATGTCAAAGGAATATAAGTCCTATAACAAAATATAAGTGCAGAGCGTCTGAACTCACTTTAATAGTCATTTATTTTTTGAAGGATTATGTGTCTTTATGATTATAATTACAGCTGACTAATCTAATTCTTAATTTTAGAGCATTCTCTTACAGTGAGAATAAGAATTGGGTTTTTGTTTCTCTGCCAAATTTTCTTCTGCCAGCTGATTATAGAAAGGATCTTTCTGTTTTGGACCCACATTAACTTTTTGGTCTCAATTTTCACTTGTCAGGTGCCATCAAGCCAGCTATGATTCATCATGGCCAATGTACAAAAGAATGAAAAGGGTTGTAAGATACCACTTGTTGACATTAATTTACTACTGAGAAGTGCAGTCTTGTAAAAGCCCCTTTTATTTATTTTATTATTTTTGTCATATCTCAACAAAGGGATACAATTAGAGAAATATAAATGTATATAGAGGGGAAAAGTCAACAATGCCAGGCCCAGTTATAACTTCAAGTAAACTAGACAAAATTTTCTTTAAGGAAAAATCTACAAAATATACTAAGGAAAATTGCTTATTTCACAGGTAGGACAATTTTATCCTTTCCTTTGAACTAGGACTCATGATTGGTATCTAGATGGCACTTATAAACTCAGGTACAACAAGTAATTCTACTGAATTCCTTGAACGTCAGTAAACTGAAATTAAATGAGTGGGCTCAAGTGACTAATTGTTAACTGGGAACTGTCAGGAACTTGTCTTTATGTGTGATAAGGAGTACCTTCTTACCTTCTGAATCTGCAAATTGTATTGCAGAAGGCCATGAGACGAGAAGGACTCAACTCATTTTAATATGCTGTTTTCTTAACATGGTACAATGCTTAATAATTTCTGAACAAGAAAACCAACATTTCATTTTGCACTTAATTCCAAATATTCTTTAGTCAGCAGTGGGAGTAAATTTTAATAGCGTCATTTTCTATTGTTGCTATAATTATTTGATCAAATAGTCTCCTCTATCCGGCAAGTATTTTCTCATAATTTTTTATTTGTGTGATGTTTCATTCTATTTCCTTGTCACACTCTAGCTGACTGTTGTTGTTGTTATGTACCTTCGAGTCGTTTGCGACTCATAGCGACCCTATGTACAACAGCCCTAAATTGTGCTCTATCCTTTGCCAATATCATTGCCTCTGACACACCCATCCCAATTACCCCAGTCACTGAATCAATCCACCTCATAGAGGGTCTTTTCCTCCTGCGCTGTCCCTCTAGTCTACCCAGCATGATGTCCCTCTCTAGAGACCTGTGTCTCCTTACAACATGTCCAAAGTATGTCAGGCGAAGCCCCAGAATCCTTGCCTCCAAGGAGCAGCCTGGTTTAACCCTCTCTAGGATGAATCTGTTTGTTTTCTTGGCAGTCCATGGTACAGTTAATACTCTTCTCCAGCACCACAGCTCAAAGGCGTCAATTCTCCTTCTATCCTCCCTAGTCATTGTCCAACTATCTGATGCATAACAAGCGATTGCAAAAACCATGGCCTGTATCAGGCGCACCTTAGTCTCCAGAGAGACACCATTGCTCTTAAGTACTTTAGAGAGGTCCCTAATCTCAGACTTTCCCATTGCAGTAAGTTTTTTTATTTCCTGGCTACTGGTGCCAAGAGTGTTGACCATGGAGCGAAGCAAACTGAAGCTGTGAACACTCTCAATCTCTTCGCCATCCATCCTAATGCTACCGATTGGTCCGGTGGTGAGAATTATTGTCTTCTTGACATTAAACCTCAGTCCATACTGAGGGCTGCAGTCCTTGACCCTCTGCAGTAAGTGCATGAGGTCCTCCTCAGTTTCAGCAAGCAGAGTTGTGTCATCTGCATAGCGCAGATTGTTGATAGATCATCCACCAATCCTAACGCCACGCTTCTCTTCATAGAACTCAGCCTCTCAGATAATCTGCTCTGCATACAGGTTGAAAAGGTATGGAGATAGGACAGAAAAAAAATACAAACCAGTCACCTCTTACTCCACTTTTTTTACATGAGGTACCCTCCTATTCTCACACAGTTCATTTATAGCCACATATAATTATCATATAAATATATAATTTCATTTTTTAATCTTTCTTTCTATACTCATGACTTTTAATTGTGCCCAACACTTTTTAAAATGTTTAAGATGCATAGCATACTGTGAAAAGTACTTTCACATACTGAAAGCATGTGAAAGAAGCAGCGCATAGAGAATTAATAAACAAATAATGTAATAGAAAATATCGCCATATGTTGTTGCTGTGTACCATTGAGTCAGAGATGATTCTCTTGGGGATTTTCAGAAGCAATCAGTTGCAGGGGATGAGCTTCTGCTGCAGAGCAGCTGGTGGATTCAAACTGTGTGCCTTTGAGATTACAGCATAGTTTCTTGCCACTGGGCTGCCTGTGTTCTCTATTACTCTAACTCATAATTAAGTGATTATTTTAGGCCCAAAGAATGTGTTTACACAAGTATTACACACAATATCATTGATTTCACATGCAAGCAAGATTCTACTGAAGATTATCCAAAAACAACTGGAACAGCTTATCAGCAGAGAACTGCCAGAAGTCCAGGTGGGGTTTAGAAGGAGTCGTGGTACTAGGGATATTGTAGCTGATGTTAGATGGATCTTAGCTGAAAGCAGGGAATACCAGA
>NW_006400229.1:340375-347311 GCF_000299155.1 Elephantulus edwardii | reverse complement strand
GGCTTCGTCTGACATACTTTGGACATGTTGTAGGGAGGGACAGGTCCTTAGAGAGGGACATCACACTTGGGAGGGTGGAGGGACAGCGCAGGAGTGGAAGACTCTCTATGAGGTCCATTGATTCAGTGACTGGGTTAATTGGGATGGGTTTGTCAAAGGCAGTGCGATCGGCACAGGATAGAGCAGGGTTTAGGCCTGTTGTTGATAGGGTCGCTATGAGTGGCCAATGACTCGATGGCACATAACAACAACAACATTTGAGTATATGAGAGATTATAAGGGTGACACCTTTCAAAAATAACAACTTTGTTAACTGTGTTTGAATGTCCTAGAAACTCTCAAAACAGGTTTTACAGTAACTCTGTCATTTGATGAACTTCTAAAAAAATTTTAAAAAACTAAACTAATATAAAAAAGAACCTCATATTTTCTGAATTTAGACTATGCAGTTACAATTATGAAAATTTTGAGAATGAAAGAAATGTTTTAAATTAGTAAGTCAGGACAACTGTTACAAAATTGACTCTTTAGTGAGACAAAGAAAATTAACTACTGATGAACATTAATTTTTTATAAAAAGATAATTTTTATCACTTTAAAAATATAATTTGAGGAAAATATGAAAAGAATTCATTTTATTTCCCCATATAAAAATTATTGGTTTTCACATAATCATTCATATTCATGTGTTTAATTAATGTACACTGTGCTTTATATAATAGTTCACTTTGTGTTTTATATACTTAATTGCTATTGATCAATGACTTTTCTCACCCAGTCTCATCATATTTCAAATGTGTTTTGCCTTCTCCTTCATCCCCTCTCTATCTCTCTACTAATCTCTTCTAACTTAGTGGTTTTGTTTATTTTCTCCTTGCCTTTTCTTCTGTTCCTTTCTTCCCTTCGCCTTTCCCTTTTGAACAGTTATACATGTTCTTGTTCTTATTTTTCACATGATTTTATTTTCTTCTACGATGTTATGAATACTTCCTAGGGAAAATAATGAGGTTTATAATATTCTTTTTAATTATGACAACCAATCATTTGTAACCAAGCCACCTTTGAACATTTAACAATGGACTCCTACAAGTAATTTGAAAAGTACAGGTTTTACTACATTATTTAAAATGACCAAGGAGATTCCTCTTTCTTCACAAATTCTAAATCCTCCAGGTGTGTGCACAAGCAAATGTTGTATCATTCCTGAATGTCAAACATGTTCAATAACAGAGATTTCAAAAAATATGGATATTTCTCTATTCATCATCTATTAAAAGTGTTTTACATGGTTTTTCAGCCATTCATTCTAAAACATGAGTTAGAGGTCATGAATTTGGATTACTTTGTAAGCACAGGAATATGTCTAGCTACTCTCCTGGGCAATTTGCCTTCTTACTGGCAGAGTTATAGGGTTTTTTTAAAACATTTCTTTTTTTTTATTTAAAATGACAAATTTTGTTGATTTGATAGAGATGAGCAGAATTACCAAGACTATGGCCCTTAGACCCCCTCAAGATTGTAATTGAATTCATTCTTGTGCTTCAACTTTTAGTCAAATGATTGAGAACTCATAATGGAACAAAGATACTAGGAAGGAATGTACCTCTTAGAAATACCAAAGATACCTGATCAAAAGGGCAGTATTTGCATAGGGATAAAGCTCAGAAGGCAGGAAATGATAGGAACAAAGGATAAATGAGGAAATAAATGGAAAATTAAAAAAATAGGATAAATAAGAAAGAAGGAAATGGGAAGCACAAAGAAAGAATGTGAAAAGTGCTATTACATTGTGATGATTAAATCAACGTCATGAAACAAAATATGTATGAACTACTGTGTAGCAAAACAAAGGTTTTGGGGGTTTTTTCTTTATATTGTGTCCTTTTCTTTTAGATTGTCTTCACACACTCTCACTTGGGTAAATATCCAGTTATTGTGGTATAAAGGTCAGTATTTAGTGAAGTCATGGAAAAAACAGAAGGCAAAAGAATAATGGGCCCTGTAATTTACAAGATCATAATACGTAGTCACACAGTGTGGATCAGTGCAAAGGAGTGTCCAATGGGACTGACAAGATAATGACTAGTCATTCAAGTGAAAATATGCCTCTGAGGAACCAA
The DNA here is from genome assembly GCF_000299155.1 of Elephantulus edwardii. Lineage (NCBI taxonomy): Eukaryota > Metazoa > Chordata > Mammalia > Macroscelidea > Macroscelididae > Elephantulus > Elephantulus edwardii. Next base: position 345,191 of record NW_006400229.1, on the reverse strand, counting down.
AGGCGTTTAGGGATTGTATTACAGTACAAATGAAGTAACATGCAAAATATGTACCTCTTGAACTCAAATATAAAGAGATCCTTCCCTCCAGGTAAATTACTGTGCAGAACAATTAAGGGAAAAAATTTCAATGCCACAGGAGCACAATCCAAATTAAATAACAGCCTCTAGTCAAAATAACTTACACTAAGCAAATTAAATACCAGATACATGCATTTATTTACATTTATTTTTGATATATGCATTTTCTAATCAATTAATCTGCACATTATCCATTAATAACATAATTTACACTTTGTATTTGAAGGAGTATTATATATTTCAACTGCATCAAATTACATTTTAATGAGTAAATTAATCCCCAAAGATATGTAGCTATTTCCTTATGCCATGTACCAATTTAGTGGCAGAATCAATTTTAAAATCCATACCATTCCCTAAATTAAGATTTTTTTATGAACCTTTCTCTGATTCTGAGACATAAGGGGTATATAGTATATAACTAGAGATAATAAAATATTAAAGTGTATATACTTAATACAGGGAGCTCTGATGGCCCTATAGGCTACTCAAAAATCCTAAAGGCATGTGGTTTAAATCCACAAGCTACTTTGTGAAAGAAGGATGAATATTCTCCTCCAGTGTGATTAACTACCTTTGAAAACTTACTGGAGGGGCAGCTATGGGTCAATTCCATCTCAATGACACAAACTAACAACAACAAATATGTTAATACTAATGTGTCAAGTTTATGATAATCTCTGTGTATATATATACTTGAATATGGCATACAATCACTGTACTAAAGAAATAGTGTGGTTCCCCAGAGAAATAGATACTGCAATTACAACAAAAACATGTGGAAAAGGATCAGGAACAAGATGAAGAAAGTAGAGCCTGACCACTATTACTGCTAGAAAGGGAAATTGTTCTCATTGATAACATCCGCTGTACCAAACATTAACTCCAAGGTCAGAAATTCTTCCCTAGATCCTCAACCCCATGCTCTAGCATATAGTTTTACTAATTACTGGGTCTGCTGTTTCTTACAAATTGACTCACAAACTACTTTGTTCACAAGTGTGGGGTTTATTAAAGAAACAAAATGGGGGTTATTGTTGTTAAGTGACGTTGAATCATAGACAACTCATAGTGACCTTATGAACAAAAGATCTGAACACTTGTATAATTATCATCATTTCTCTAAGTTCATAGAGTTTCCAGAAGCAGTCTATTTCAGAAGTGATGCAACTTCTGCTTCCAATCCTGTTTTAATCAGGGAGCTCCACCAAACACTGTCCACCATGGACATTATCACACTTGTCACATCAGAAAGTCCAAGTTTTAGTGAGCAGTGGTCCAAGCCAGATTAACAGCAAGTCACAATTCCTCATTTAGTTCAGACAGCTTCTCAAGCAATAAGTGAGAATACAAGTCCTGTCCAGCAATATAAATGCAAGAAGCTTCTGGTTTCCTCAAATGTCTAAATGCATTGTCTCACAGAAGTAACAAATTAGCTCTTCTTTTAGTAGTCTAGCAAGCAAAACTTTTAATTCTAGCTCTGTCTCTAGGGCTCTGTCAGGTCACACCTTGCCTTGCCACCATCTCTCTGTAGTCAGGTTAGTTATATCTTTTATGTTGGCTTCACAGCTGTTGATGATGTTGAAGTTGCTGATCAATGGATGAACAATATGACTGCAGTTGAAGCAGCTGGAAACCACGCCACATTGGGGCTAAGACAATTAAAAAAAATTAAAAGTATGAATAAAACAACATTACTTAAACAATTAAAATATATACAATATTATACAATTAAATGCAAGAATGTTACTTGTTCTATTATTGTAGTTTGTAGAAGACTTCATGGAAAAAATTAAATGTGATCTGTGTGTTGAAAGCTATAGGATGTATTAATGGACAAGACAAAAGTGTTAGTTGATATCATCAGTTCAAGAAAAGTAGATTATTTAAATAAACTACCAAGAAAAGATTCTAACACTGGCTTAAAAATCACACCAAAAAACAAAAGACAAACAAAATCCTGTGAACGGAAGAGACCAGAAGATATGTTCTTTTTTTTAAAAAAAGTACAAATAAGAATATAGGTTTACAGCATTCTAATTGAATTGTATTACAACATCAAGAAAACTAAAATTCTCAACACTGGTCAAATAGACAGGATCATGACAGAAGGAGAAAATATTTACAATTTTAATTATTTCAATTTACTTGTATTCACAATCAATAGTGAAAGTAGCAGCAGCCAGGAAATCAAAGGATACAACATTGATTAAATTTAATGACAAGGTCTCTTGAAAGTACTAAATATCAAGGATGTAAGTTTACAGGCTAAAGTGTTCCTGTTTCATAAATTTAAGTTACTTCTTATGAATCTGAAAGCTGAGTAATGAGTAGGAGAAACTGAAGGAGAATTGCTATCTTAGAGTTGTGTTGTTGGTGAAGTGTATTGTCTGTGCTGTGGACTGTCAAAAGAACAATCAAATCTGTCTGTCGTTAAGCACTACTAGCATGCTTCTAGAAGCAAGGGTGATAAAAGTTTGTTTCATATACTTTATGTTGTCAGACGATGCAAGTTCTTGAAGAAAAGTAAGAAAAGGCTTAGAAAAGCAGGACCTTAATCAAAGTGAGGAAGACCTAAGATGGATTGACAGAGTGATGGAAGCAATGGACTTGAATAAGACAGCAATCATTCTGATTGCACAAATTAGAGTAATATTCCAATTTGTTGTTCATAGTATTGCTAAGAGTGTAGACAACTTGATGCCACCTAATGAAAGCAAGAAATAAGAAAACCTTTTGAAATGATTGAACTTCTTAATTTGAAGTTTATGCAAGGAAAAATAATGTGCCAACCAATTCCAAGTAAATTTGAGTGGCATAATTGTCAACCACATTATAAATAATCCAGTTAACTTTCTGCTACAAATAAATCTATGTATTCTTTGGTGTCTTCTTTGGGAACAATTCAGCAAATATTTTTGAACATTTTTCTCTTTGGATGAGCTAATCATCCAAAACTAAAGAGAATAATAGACTAGGGACATTAGTGTAGAAATAAATGTGTATTATTTTTTCTACTCTTTGATTACAAATTCTTTGTCACAGGTTCTAAAATAAAATAAGCTCAATCAAATAAAATTTTGTAAAAGTAACATTTGAAATCTATTATGACTCACCGTAACAATAGGTATTATAAAGCAAAAGTTTTCTGTAGTAGTTACTTGATTTAAATTTTAATGGAAATAGAAATAAATGAGCAGGCCTTTCTTCTGTGGCAATACCAACAAAGCAAAAAGAAGCAGGATTTAGTCTTCAAAAATAGTAATATAAAGATAATGGAAGTTATTCCAGAAAAAGACATGTAGAATTTAGCTTCATAGTAATTTGTCATGTGGCTACCATTTTCTCTTCTATTTTAAGGATGTGGTTACCACCCCTCATGTGTAAATAAGATTGTAGTTTAGTGAACATAAAGGTTAAAAATTTCCCATATCACTTACTGAGCTACATAAATGCACAATTGTGTTCCACTGATAAGAATATGTTTCAACTTGTTGCAGGATGATATACATCCTCATCAACTAAACATTTTAGTGTATTACCTTTTTTACATTTTAATTGGATTTTGACATGGGTTAAGACTTTGAAGTTACAAAAATAAGGCAACATTTACAAAGATCCAAATTTTGTGAGGTCAAAAGTTGGAGTATTGTGGATTTATTACTGCTTTTGTCCATTGGTACCATTAAGAGGACTATGTTTCAGAGTAATCCTATGAAAAACAGACATCATATCTTATCCTTTCCTCTAAGAACTGCCCTGTTGCACTTTTTCCAAGACATATTTATTTGTCCTTTTGACAGTTCATGGGATATTCAATTGTCTTCACTGTAATTACAATTCTTCAGTCTCCCTTGTCAATTGTTCAAACTTTACACACATATTAAACAATTAAAATGTGGTTTGTATTAGGCACACCTTAAGTATTTAAAATTTCATTCTTGCTCTTTAGCACTTTCAAGAGTTACTTGACAACAGATTTTACTAATGATACATGTCTTCTGAATACACTCTCTACCAAAATAAATATCTACATTGACAGCAAGGCTTTTGGAACTTCCTCCTAGTGAATCTACATGCAATCAAGCTTGAGGCCGTCTTATCAATTTACTATCCCATTCAGCTAATTGCCACTGAGTTAGATGTTGCTCCATCAGAGTTCCCTGACTGTAAATCCCATGGAAAGAGATTGCTAATCTTTCTTCTTCAGAGTTACAAGTATTTTTTATCAAAGAGTGACTTTTCCTGAGTTAGGAGTGCAACTCTTTGTGGATAATATCACCAGAACTCCCATTATAGTACTTAAAGTTTATAAACTTGTGCCTGGAATGGATGATGGCATTTCAAGAAATCTTTACATCTTAGGTTTACAAGAAGAAGAATGTCAAACAGGATTCACTATTTTCACTAATACTGCAATTTTTCTTTAGCTTTTTTAGGGTTCTGATTTTGTTGAATTATTTTTTATAGGATAATATGGTAACTAATTATATAGGAGAAATAAGGAAAAAATCATTACATACTTATAGTAAAATCATATTAACATTTTTGTAATAAAAAACTTTTACTAATAGCATGTGCTTTTAATAATGAAAAGTTCAGCAATGAATGAATAGAAATCCAAAATCTCTCTAAATGTTCATTAAAATTATTTAAAGAACAGCAAGCAACAAATGCTGGCGAGGTTGTGGAGAAACTGGAACCCTGATTCACTGTTGGTGGGAGTGTAAAATGG
>NW_006400229.1:328667-336995 GCF_000299155.1 Elephantulus edwardii | reverse complement strand
CCAGCTCTGTATTCCCTTTGTCACTGTAGAGAAATCCAAATGATTTTTTGTATGTTGATATTGTGTCCTTCCACTTGGCTGAATTGGTCAAGTACGTCCAGTAGTTTTCTTGCTGAGTTCTGTATGGTTCTTTAAGTACACTATCATATCATCTGCATATAGAGATAATTTTACATCCTCTTTGACGATTTGGCTACCTCTTATGACTAAAACCAAGGACTATAAACTTCATTAAAGAAAAGCTGGGAAGAACTCTAGAAGTCCTCATCCACAACATAAACAGTCTTCCAAGCATTCTGAAAAAGTATAACCAGGAGTGGATAAAATAGATTAATAGGATCTTATAAGAATAAAATCCATGTGCACATTCAAATACAGCTCCACCAGGGTAAAAAGGGAAGCCACAGACTGGAACAAAAAATTGATAATGACATGTCAGATAAGGGACTTATAGCTAAAATTTCTAAAATGCTTAAGCATCACAACAAGATAAAGGTAAACAACCCAATTGGAAAATGGTCACAGGATATGAACAGACACTTCATCAAAGAAGACACTCAGGTGGCACACAAACACATGAACAAATGTTCAAAATCCCTAGTTCTAAGAGAGATGCAAAACAGCTATGAGATATAATCTCACTTCAGTAAGAATAGCAAAATTTAACAGAACAGCAAACAGCGAATGCTGGCAATGTTGTGGAGAAACTCGACCCCTTATTCATTGTTAGTGGGAATGTAAAATGGTGCAACCACTATGGATGGCGGTGTAGTGCTTTCTCAAAAAGTTGCAAATAGTAATACGATTTGACCCAGCAATTCCACTACTTGGAATATACTCTAAAGAAACCATCACTGCTACCCAAGCAGATATATGCACAGTAGCAAAGAATTGGAAACAGTCTAAATGCCCAACAACAAATGAATGGATAGAGAAGCTGTGGTATATTCACACAATGAAATACTACATTGCATTGAAAAACAAGGAACTCATGCAATGTTATTAAAATTGGGTGACCATGGAGGACATTATGATGAGTAAAATATCTCAGTCACAAAAAGATAAATAGTGTCACTGTTGTACAATGGGACTGACATCAGGGTTAGGGTAAGACTGAGAGACTGGATAAATTATGTATACTGCATTGAAACAGATGAGGGAGAGAACAGTTTAAAAGTGATATATGGTAGGGTATTATGGTTATCACAGGAGTCCAGAATTAAGGTTGCATAGTGGAGAGCGCTTGGGGTGGGGAGCGGGGGGCTTGTATACCAATGAAGGAGTTTTTCTTTTGCTTTTCAAAGAGAGGAGAAAACTCGGGCTGAGAGGCACGGAGAAAAGTGCAACAATGAATGAATGAAAATCCAAAATCTCTGTGAATGTTCATTAAAATTAATAAAATATTTTTTTTAAAGGGGGTATATGATTAGGTATTATTTTCATTACAAGAGTTCAGAGCGAAGGCTGTATAGTGGAGTAGGCTTGAGGTGAGGGATTGTAAAACAATGATAGAATTTTTCTTTTATTTTTCAAAGAGAAGATCGAACTGGCATGGAGTTTGGACAGGGAGAAAAGTGCAACAATGAATGAATGGAAAACCAAAGTCACTGTAAACTTTTATTTAAATTAATTAAAAAAAGAAAAAGGGGGGGAATAAATGTTCCTGAAGACTATCAACTCCTTTCATCACTCCCGGCACATAATTAATCTTCACTTAATTGTTAAAAAAAAAAAAAGTTATTTTGAAAATTACCATGTCCTTCTACTTTACCCAACTTTACTTTCCCAGCTCAAAAATCTTCTCTCAAACAAAATGTTATAACTCTCAAAAATTTTCCAGTTCTCAACTTTGTAGTATATCTAGAATTATTCAATATGTCTGTCTAAAAGAGGGTATGCAGATGACTTAATTTTGCTCACCAAAACTGAAGAGGGCATGAAGTGTTTGCTGTAGAAAGTCACAAACTGTCATCCTCAATATGGAATGCAACTCTGCTTCAAGAAAACAGATTCTCACCCCTAGGCCAACTGGTAATACCAAGAAAGATGGAGAAGAGATTAACATTGTTAGCAATTTCATCTTATTTGGCACCAAAATAACACTTTTAGAATCATCAACAAAGAAATCAAAAGATGAATTACATTGAGAAAGTCTGCTGTCAGGGACCTCTTCAAAGTGCTATAAGGCAACAATGTTATTCCAGAGGCTAAAGTGCACTTGATCCAGGCCATGGTCTTAGCAATTACTAGCTATGCATTTGTAAGCTAAAAGATTACTAAGGATGACAGAAGAACTCGACACCTTTGAGTGTAGTGCTGGAATATGGTATTGGACATGTCATAGACTGCCAAGACAACAAATATATCTAGAACATGGTGAAACCATGCTGCTCTTTGAAGTAAAAGATTTTGAAGTTCCATCTCACATACTGAGCAAGTTACCAGGAGGGATCAATCCCTGGAGAAGGACTTTTTTTTTGGGGGGGGGTGTAGGTGAAGTTTCATCCCAGAAGAGGAATTGACACAATGACTGGGGAATTGAGGGCAGGTGTGTTAGAGACAGTGAGATTAACTCAGTATATTGTAGGGTTCAAAGTTATTTTTATAGGGTCACTATGAGTGATACTGAACACAATGACACAGAACCAAACAAGAAATGAAGATAAAATAGTTGTATGTCTCCTCAAGGAATAGCTTTACTCTTTTCTATTCTTACTGTCATAGTAAATGTTTGTAAATGTTTATTCTACAGCTAATATTTCTTTCAGTAGCACCAATGACCCCAATTCTCTCTTTTATATAGTCTCAATCTTCATTATGGTATCCTTTCCTACATACAACATGTAATAACTTACTATTTCCTGGAAAAGCATTATTTGTATATTCAACAATTTTTATAGTATGATCCCTAACATATGATAGGTTTCTTGGTTTGAGTGTCACTACTTTATTGTCAAATAGATCTGATTTTCACTTTTATCACTTTGGGAATTATTGTATGTTCTTTACTCACATAGAGAATCTCTCTTTTTTTAAAAAAATAAAAGTACCTGTTTTTATTTAAAAAAATTCAAATACATTGTTTCACGTTATCTAAATATTGAAAGAATCATTATAATCATTTTGGTCACATTTTGCTAGAATTATGTAAGAAATTATTTAGAAACAAAGTATAAGTAATGGCTCTTTCTCTAACAATGACTCTGCAGTTAGTTGCTTAACAGTAACATGTTCTGGGTGTCAATGGCTCCACTATTAATACTAAGTACCTCAAACCCAAACATACTGTCTTTAAGTTGACTCTGACTCATGGAGACCTTCAATTTTTTTTAATGAAAAGTGAACTTTATTAAGGTATGATTTATATACAATAAAATATACATATTTTAATAAATTGCTTTAAGTTTAGGGGAACAAATGGTTAAACACTGGATTACTAAGTAATGAGTTAGCAACGCAAATCAACTAGAGCATTTTAAGTAAGGCCTGGTGATCTTCTCTCTGAAAGGTAAACCTAGAAAACTTTCTGGAACTGTTTTATTCTGCACATATGAAGTCACCTTAAGTTGGAATCAATTCATTTGTAACAAACAGCAATGGTTTTTCACTCTACATACCTTTATAACAAGCACCATCATTAAGATTCAGAATATTTTCTTCCACTCCAAAATTTCCCTTGTTCTTACAGTTCTTCTTGGGACTATTATACATCTGTTTTCAAACACTATATATGTCTTTGCATACTTTTTAAAGTTCTGAATGTATCTGATATTTGCCTTATAATAAAGTAAATTAGAGAAGATTTTGTAAAAAGAGTTTAATTTAACCCTTCACCTATTCTTGAAGAATAAAGCTTACTACATCATAGTATCCTATATAATATGCTTTCAGGAAAATATGTAAGAAGTCTAGTTAATATGTTTGGGTATATTACAAGCAACTTGCACTGATTTTGTTAAAATTGGTAATAGCTATTGTCATCCTACAAGGTATTCATAAACCACACAAAATGAAGCATACTTAAAATTTACCTTCTAGTAAATAAAAGATTCTAGTTTAGTAATTCCTCAAGAGTCTTTCTTAACAATAATGTTTCTCTTTTACTGTCTGTGGTTAATGGAGTAACAATATTTCATCGTTATTGCTGCTGTTGTTGTGTGCCATCAAGTTGAAATCAACTTATAGCTGATCCTCCAATAGGTTTTCAGAGGCAGCTAATCACAAAGAAGGAGAATGCCAATCTTTCTCCTGAAGAGCAGCTGTATTTGAACTGCATTTATGATTGCAGTCCAGCTTCCTATCACTAGGTAGAATTCTAAATATTTCCCAGCACAGATAAGATAATTTATCCCAATTATATAATTTCCTTTCCTAGATTTTATTCGTTTGAATATAATCTTTTGGAAACAGATGTTTTCATAAATGAGTCCCAGCTTTTTCAAGGTGTTCTTTAAAAATTAAACACCTTTGGGAGAGGTAAATAATTGTGAATAAATTGTTATGCATTAGAATTCAACAAAACTCATTTGGGTTTTAGAGTATTTAATAGATTCCACAGGAATTGGCACTAAATTTTGGAGAAAAAGTACAAAGATTAGATAATAGTAGTTATTATATCAGGACAGAGGGAGACATTCTGGCAAGAAAAGTACTCATTTGAAAGCTGAAGATACTCAGGAAAGAGGTAAAGCCCAGTGTAATTGATAATGAGCATAATCCTAGTAGAATGTGTTGCGAGAATATGAAATTCTGGCCAGGAGATTCTGCTTAAACATTAAAAATGGAAATACTTAATTTTTGCATGTAATTCTGATTTGTCGTACTCCTCTTTCATCAAATTTCAAGTTTAGCATTGTCAAAGAGAATGAATAAATTAGCTTTCATGTTTTTTAATCATCCAGTAGAAATTTATACTTCTATTACTGATGACCTCAGAAGTAGTTTAAAGAGACATTTGCATGGAAATGTATAGCTTACTCTTCTTGTAGAGTGCTTCTCAACTGATACTCGAACTCTAATTTCTGTTATCACTCATGTACAAAGGATAAATCTATAACTAAAACATCTCTAGTTAAAATATATAATAACAGAGATGTTATTGATTATATAGTTAAGACTGTAATTTTAACCGATAGCATCTCTAGAAAATCACATAGAAATATCATTAGAGTAAATATACGGAAGTACCATTTGATCTACTGTTTTACTACTAGTAAGTTGCCCTGAAGAACTAACAGCTGCAACTTGAGCAGATTTATACATTTTCATGTTTATTGGATCATTAATCACACAATAGCAAAGAGATGGAAGAAACAACACAGATTCCTACTATAGAGTGAATGAGTCTAGGGGAAATTATGTTGAGTGAATTATCAGTTACAAAAGAACAAATAAGAACATTATTCTAAACACTAGAGAAAGGTTAACAGAAATTCATTCTAGTGTGGTTACCAGTGAGATGAAATGCAGTAGGAAAGTAACGTATAGACAATGAACACTTTATTGAATTCCTTGAAGGGAATGACAATGTAGAACGAATGGTCAATCAGATATTCTGTGTATTTTACTTACAATTACAGAACAAAATATGCATGAAATTAATTGCCCGACACAAACTAAACAAACCCACACAGAACACATTCTGTAAACTCACTCATATCACAGTTAAATTTAGTTTTCCTTTTAAACTTACCATGTTATTTTTATCAAGAATAAAAACTAAGAAAGTGAAAAGAATGTACTGAGAAGGGAGCATTTTTGGCCTTAAATTTTAAGCACAATCAGTATAACAAATTAAATATTTCAAAGATATTTTTATTTTTTAAAGTGCTTTAACTTAGTATTATTCCCTAAAACCTTCATTTTATCTATTTCCTAAAAAGATGCATTTTAAGAAATGTTATTAATGAAGATCAAAGTGTTACTTTCACTATATAGTAGCACATGTAATATTGTCATGGTCTGTCAAGTCAAGACTAACTCACTCATAGCTGACCCTCCAGCAGGTTTTCAGAAACAATAAATCGTACAGGAGCAACTGGTGGATTCAAATTCCATAACTTTGGGATTATAGTAAAGTTTGTTACCACTTGGCCACCAGAATACCCTGTATTAAAAGAATAAAATCTCACAGTGTTCTCTTGGGTGTAATCTTTATAGAAAAAAAGAAAATCACCATGTCATTCTCCCATAAAGCCACAGAGTGTGTCCAAACCTCCTAATAATCTTAGACTCAAGAGGACTGTCAAATTGTGCAGTCATGTCAAAAGGATTATTTGAAAGTGAAGAGATTGAGATTGTACACAGCTTTAGTTTGCTTGGCTCCATAGTCAACAGTCCTGGCACCAGCAGCCAGGAAATTAAAAGGCGCATTGCCATAGGAAAGTCTGCTGTTAGGGACCTCTCCAAAGTGCTGAAGAGCAGTGGTGTCTCTCTGGAGACTAAGGTGCGTCTGATACAGGCCATGGTCTTCGCAATCACCTGTTATGCATCAGAGAGTTGGACAATGACCAAGGAGGATAGAAGGAGAATTGATGCCTTTGAGCTGTGGTGCTGGAGAAGACTATTGAGAATACCATGGACTGCTAGGAAGACAAACAGATTTGTCCTGGAGAGGGTTAACCCGGGTGGCTCCTTGGAGGCAAGGATTCTGAGGCTCCGTCTAACTTACTTTGGACATGTTGTGAGGAGAGACTGGTCCTTAGCGAGGGACATCATGCTTGGGAGGGTGGAGGGACGGCGCAGGAGAGGAAGGCCCTCTATGAGGTGGATTGATTCAGTGACTGGGATAATTGGGATGGGAGTGTCAGAGACAGTGCGATTGGCACAGGACAGAGCGTAGTTTAGGGCTGTTGTACATAGGGTCGCTATGAGTCGCAGGCGACTCGACGGCACATAACAACAATAACAACAACAACAACAACAACAACAACATGTAAAAGTAATTATAATGAATAAGAAAATGGTGGTAAAGTCAAGCAATCAGGAATTCTAGAGAAGTAGAAATCATATTAGAACATCTCATATCCACTGATCAGGATAAAAGGCTATCGAGAAGAAACAGAGTAACAGAAAAATAAGGGGAGTAAAGATCCATTTGACTTATAGCTTGAAAAGTTAATGTGAACTAGCTTTACAAATAGAACAATAATTTTGTGGATCCCAAGGAGAATTATTATAAATTAAGATGAAGTAATAACTTATAAATTAAAAATAATATTGTTCATAAGAAAGTCCAAAGCCAGCTATCTTCAATATTTTAATTTTGAAATTCCCTAACATTAAATGAATAGTAAGTTCTTCAGCTGAAGAATATTGTAAAGGAAATGAGTGCATATGTTTTCTTGAATGCAGTTTAAATCAAGTTTAGAAGTCAGATGTATCATTACCCATATGGTCCTAAAGAAGTATACCATATACAATGTAACGGCTCTGTTTGCCACTCACAGCAAGAAATTTGCTCAGGAATTGTCAAAACAAAAAGCACAAATAGAGAACAAAATCCTCCACATGATGCATATTCTCTATTTGCTCCTTCTGATCAGCTTGTCACTATTCTGTGACCTATTATATTATTTTCTAAAAGAGTACTCTGTATGATTTATGTCAGCAGTCTTTATTTTCCTCTTCTTATTGTGTATGGCCAGTAAGAGTCATTGACTTGATATTGAAAGATGGGTGGAGAACATGGTTCGGATATTTGCCTTAGTTCTTTAAATTAAGTCTCAGTGAAATGTGGTTGCTTCCAAAAATGGCCACAAATCTTGTCGGCTTGACTTCCTATTTCCCTTCAGACACATACTTAGTTACAATAGGCTTCCTATGCTTCCTAGTACAGGGGGGGAGGGGGATAATGTTAATGCACTGTATCATTTATTTTTGGATTTTATAAGGGACTTATACCTAGAATTTATAAAGTACTCGAGAACCACAATGAGATAAAGGTAAACAACCCAGTTGAAAAATGGGCACAGGATATAAACTGACACTTCACCAAAGAAGACATTCATATGGCCAACAAACACATGAAGAAATGTTCAAAATCCCTAGCTCTAAGAGATAAAAATCAAAACAACTATGAGATATCATCTCACCCCAGCAAGAATCGCAAAATTTAACAGAACAACAAAAAATGCTGACTAGGTTGTGGAGAATAAGTCATTGATTTTACAAAATCACTGCAGCCTTCAGTATGGACTAAGGCTCAATGTCAAGAAGACAAAGATTCTCGCCACTGGACCAATTGGCAGCATCAGGATGGATGACGAAGAGATTGAGAGTGTTCACAGCTTCAGTTTGCTTGGCTCCACAGTCAACACTCTTGGCACC
>NW_006400229.1:325869-327362 GCF_000299155.1 Elephantulus edwardii | reverse complement strand
ATATTAGCTATAATATCCCTAGCACTATATCCTCTTCTAAACCCACCCTGAACTTCAAGCAGTTCTCTGTTGATGCACTCTTCCAGTCATTTTTTTTTTAGAATGTTCAGCAAAATCTTGCATGCATATGATGTCAGTGATACAGTTAGATAATTTCCATACTCTGTTGGATAACCTGTCTTTGGAATGAGAACTAATATGGATATCTTCTAGTCAGTCGGCCAGGTGGTTGTCCTCCAGATTTCTTGGCACTACTTGATGAACATATCCAGGGCAGCAACTGTTTGTTGAAATATGTTATTCAGGATGCCATCAATTCCTAGAACCTTGTTTTTTCCAATTCATTCAGAGCAGCTTGAGCTTTTTTTTTCATCACCACAGGCTCATGTTCTTATGTTGTGTGATGAATTTCTTTTGTGTCCACCAATTTCTTTTGACACAATGACTTGGTATACTCTTTGCATCTTCCTGGATCATTTAATATTCTACCCAAAGAATCCTTTAGTATTCTAAAGGAATACTGGCATTCAATACTGGAATTCAAGATGGCAACTCACAGCTTGAATTTGTTCTTCAATTCCTTCAGTTTAAGAAATTCTGAGCGAGTTGGGCCCTTTTGATTTTCTGACTCCAGCTTTTTACACATTTTATTATAATACTTTCCTTTGTCTTCTTGAACTGCCTTTGAGCTGTGGTGCTGGAGAAGAGTGTTGAGTGTACCACAGACTGCCAGAAGAACAGATTAATCCTGGAGGCAAGTTTCTGAGGCATCATCTGACATACTTTGGGCATGTTGCAAGGAGGGACCAGGTCTTAGAGAGGAACTTCATACTTGGAAGATATTGATTCTATGGCTAGGGTAATAAAGGTAGGTGTGTCAGAGACAGAAAATTTGTCACAGGATAGAGCAGATTACAGGGCTATTGTACATAGGGTCACTATGAGTTGCAAGTGCCTCGATGCCACATAACAACCAAAAACACAAATTCATATCTTAAAGGTCATCTTATTTATGTAAAATTTATTTTAGTGTATCATTAAATCCTTTACAAGTAAATTTTAATATGAATGTTGAAGAAAATAACTGTCATTTAAGATAGGGAAAACATTAAGTTTATAAATTATTCAACTAGAAGCAAACACCAACTATACTTTATTGTGACCTTTACATTGAACTAAAAACAATTAGAATTGTTTTTGCAATTTTATTTTATGCTTAGTGAACTTCCTTTGTGATAATGTTTAAAAAGGAAATTAAATAGTTCAATAAGTAGTGTATTAAGTATTATAAAACCACAGAGAAAAGTACTTACTAATTGAAATGTGAGAAATTAACCACTTTATAATGCAAAAAATACTCTTTATTTTCCTATTAAAAATATGTACTGGCCAATAAGCCTAAATATTATTCTGCTTTCACTTTAAGATTATAAAGAAATGAAGAACTAATCAGCTTCATTTCCTTTTATGCTTGTTGTTGTTGTTGTTGTTAT
>NW_006400229.1:299751-301346 GCF_000299155.1 Elephantulus edwardii | reverse complement strand
CAACAAAAGTTCTGATTCAAATTCCTACTCTCCACGTTGCACAACAGACCCACTAGATCTTAATGGGGCTTAAGAGAATTCAGCCAGTTTCCCACTAACTTTTCACCTTTTGGGTGGGTCCCACAGCAGCTTGACTAATTGAATTTAAAAAAAAAAACACAAAAAAACAGAACCCAAACATATAAATAATACAAAGCATCCTTTTAGACCACAATGCTATCAAATTAGAAATTAATAACAAGAAGATAAAGGGGGGGGGAAACCCCATACATGTGAAAGCTGAACAACATTTTGCTTAAACATGACTGAGTACTGGAAGAAATTAAAAATGAAATTGAAATTTTTTTGAAACAAATGACAATGAAAACATCACTTGTCAAAACCTCTGGGAAGCAGTCAAATCAGTAATCAGAGGTCAGTTTATAGCAATAAGCAAACACATAAAAAGGGAGAAAAAAAATTCCCTGCTAATGTTTTTAAGACCAGTGATATAACTCCCAGAATCATAAGATTCACAGATGAATGGTGAAACTATTTGTATAGGATGCTCTACAACCTGATATTGGCTGGTTTGGTATCATGTCTCTGACTCTTCCTATCAGATTATTCTAGTACTTTCTACATAATGTGAAATTAAACATGAATACAGAACTTGGAAATTATTAATATATCTTTTTCATAGCTTTATAAAAAATTCAAAATTTAAGAAAGGATGCAAAATAATATGATGATTATTCATAAACCTCCAAGGATCTCTGCTACCTTAGTGCATAAGGAATTGCTGTATTCATTTCATGGCTTATCTGGAAGTTCAAAGCTGCCAGTGGTTTATGGCAATAAATGAGCAATATTCGTCCATGTGATTTATATCCTACAAAACACAGTAAAGGTGAATTATCAATCAGTTCTGACTGAAAAACAATGGAAATTATTTCAAACTCATGTGTGACTTTGTATCATTTGTCAAATGTTTTTGTTGTTGTTATATGCCATCAAGTCAATTATGACTCATAGCAATCCTATGTACTCTGTACTTTGCCCTATCCTGAGCCAGTCTTACTGACTCTGACATACCTACATTAATGGCGTTCCTCTCCTGCTCTGTTTCTACACCCTTCCAAGGACTGATATCCTTCTCTAAATATTAGTCTTTCCTAGCCATGTGCCCAAAGTATGTGAGAAGGAGCTTCAAAAAACTTGCCTCAAGGAGAAGCCTTATTTCACTCACTCCAGTACATATCTCTTTGTTTTATTGACAGTGTATTGTATGCCCAATACTTTTCTCCAGTACCACACATGAAGAAATTGATTCTTCTTCTGTCATCTTTAGTCATTGTCAATCCCTTTGATGCACAGAAAGTAATTATGAAGACCATGGCTTGTGTCAGGTGCACCATAGTCCCCAGACTTAGACCATTACTCTTTAGCACTTTGGAGAAGTCCCTGACAGCAGACTTCCCCAGTGCAAATTGTCTTTTGATTGCCTGACTGCTGGTGTTGATTGTGAGGTCAGGGAAGCTGAAATTATCAACAACCTCAATCACTTCTCCATATGCAATGGTGTTGTCAATTGACCTAGTGGTGAGAATCTTTTT
>NW_006400229.1:291441-296256 GCF_000299155.1 Elephantulus edwardii | reverse complement strand
GTCACAACTTGGTGAGCACGGTCAGGGCAGCATTTGTTAGCTGAAATATGTCAATTGGTATACCATCTATTCCTGGAGCCTTATTTTTTGCCATGTCCTTCAAAGCAGCCTGAACTTCTTCTTTCATCACCATAGGCTCTTGCTCATATGTTGTTTCTTGAAATTCTTCTGTGTCTGCCAATTCCTTCTGATACAGTAATTCAGTATATTCTTTCCATCTTCTTTTAGTAGTTTCTGGATCATTTAATATTCTGCCTAAAGCATCCTTGATTATGGCAACTCGAGGTTTGAATTTGTTCTTCAGTTCCTTGAGCTTAAGAAATGATGAGCGAGTTCTGCCCTTTTGAATTTCTAACTCCAACTCCTTGCACATTTCATTGTAATATTTACTTTGTCATCCCGTGTTGCCTTTTGAAATCTTCTATTCAACTCTTTTGTGTCTTGAATATATATAATTTATATTTATCTCTCTATAACTATATCTATATCATCTATGTTTATATTATTTATTTATATATATGATATGATGGCTTAGTCCATGTTCCATGTCAGTGATGGTTTGTATCTTGCAATGCAGCTGGTTTCTCATGCTGATCCCTATCTCACATTTATGAAGATTTAAATCCAAATTCCATGTACCTTTGTAAGGGAAAGATTTTTGTCCAAGGCAGTAAAAGGAAAATGCTCTTGCACCTGAACGTGTGCTTCATGACTCTAGTCTTGTGGCTTAGTTTCTGTGATCTTCCTTTTACACCACACTGCTGTTACAATAAAAAAAATTTCAAGATAAGGGCTATGTCTCCTTTAGATCTGGCATACTAGTGTTGCAAATAACAACATAAATTTTTATTGATTTTTTTCACTGGTATATGTGATAGTATACAACATACCATAATATAATTTGTTCATGTTGGGTGAGGGATGTGTTGGACATGTTTGGAAGCAGTGTAAGTGACCTTGGTGTGGCGGGAAAATTGAAGTAACAAGACACACGTGCTGGGGTGAAGGACACTGAATATATTGGTTATTTCTGTGAATGGAAGTGTCTTTCATCTGTTCCTTTTAGTAAAATGCTTGTCTGTCAGATAATACTCGAAAGTTAAACATCCAAATTAAGACAGACTAGAAAAAATGGTTGGCCATCCATTTCTGAACTATAACATAGGACTTTGAAAACCCAATGTACAGTAAAGCACACTTAGAATAACAAATATGGCTGAGCTGTCAAAATTGGAAACACAAAGGAGGAGGAACAGTTGTATGCAGAAAGGAATTACTGGAACATAGAATGTGAGAAGCATGAATGTATAAAAACTGGGCATAAATATAGACATATTAGGTATTGGGAAAATGAGATGGATCGGCATGGGGCATTTTGAATCAGATGATCATATGATCTACTAAGGCTGAGGTGAAAAGAACAGGGTCCCTTTCATAGTTATAAAGGCTCTTTCTAGATTCATCTTGAAATGCAATATTGTGAGTATCAAGATAATATTCATACACATATAAGGAAAACCTTTTAATTAACTATCATTCAAATTTATGCACCAACAACCAGAGGTAAAGAGGAAAAAATAGATGATTGCATTCAGAAATTGATTGGATGTGCAACCAAGATAAATTAGTAATAATAGGTGACCGGAATGCAAAAACTGGGAACAAGAAGAAGAGATGGCTATCAGAAGAGAGTTTGGATATTGCACTAGAGTGTCAAGAAGAGAAAGCAAAGGAAAGAAATCAAGAAGTTAAGGAGCTGAATAGAAAATTTCAAAGGGCAGCTCTAGAAGAGAAAGCAAAGTATCACAATGACACTTGAAAAGAGCTAAAATTGAAAAATCAAAAGGGCTGAATTCATTTAGTTTTTCTTAAACTAAGAGAAATAAAGAACAAACTCAAGCCACAAGTTTCAATACTTAGGATGCTATGGGCAGAATATGGAATGATCCAGGAAGCATTAAAAGATGTTGGAAGAATACAGAGTCACTATACCATAAAGAATTGGTTGACACAGAATAATTTCATGACATAATCTTTGCACCACATTTCTCTTCAAAGAGCCCAGCCTCCTAGGTTTTGCATAAACACAATCAAGTGTTCTGGGATTCCCATTCTTTTCAGAGTCAGCCACAGTTTCTTGGGATCTACATGGTTAAATGCCTATGCATTTAATGCTATTCAATGAAACACAGATTGATACACCTCTGGTACTCTCTGCTTTTAACTAAGATCCATCTAACATTAGCTGTAATATTCCTAGTGCCATGGTCTCACCTAAACCCAGCCTGCACATCTAACAGTTTTTGCTTGTATATGATACTAATAATATTGTTTGAACATTTAAGAACTATGTCAGGTCATATTTTTTTTTACGTGGGAACAAATAAAGATCTCTTCCCATCAGTTGGTAAGGTGCTTTTTCTACAGATTTCTTGGCAAAATTTTGTGAACATGTCCAGGGCAGAGTCTGTTTATTGTCGGCTGTTATGTCGTCAATTCCTGGGGACTTGTTTTTTGCCATTTCTTTCAGAGCTTGTACTTCCTCCTTTGTCATCATAGACTCTTGATTATACATTGTTGTTGTTGCTTTGTGCCGTTGAGTTGTGACCCTATGTATAACAGCCCTAAACCCTACTCGATCCTGTGCCAATCCCACTGTCTCCACACACCACC
Organism: Elephantulus edwardii; assembly: GCF_000299155.1. Taxonomy (NCBI): domain Eukaryota; kingdom Metazoa; phylum Chordata; class Mammalia; order Macroscelidea; family Macroscelididae; genus Elephantulus; species Elephantulus edwardii. Next base: position 293,583 of record NW_006400229.1, on the reverse strand, counting down.
CAGATTACCCCAGTCACTGAATCAATCCACCTCAGAGAGGGTCTTCACCTCCTGTGCTGTCCCTCGACCTTACCAAGCATGATGTCCTCTCCAGGGACCAGTGCTTCCTTGCAACATGTCCAAGGTATGTCAGATAAAGCCTCAGAATCGTTGCCTCCAAGGAGCAACCTGGTTTAACCTGGTTTAACCCTCTCCAGTATGAACCTGTTTGTTTTTTTAGCAGTCCATGGTACATTCAATACTCTTCTCCAGCACCACAGCTCAAAGGAATCAATTCTACTTCTATCCTCCCTAGTAATTTTCCAGCTCTCTTATACATAACAAGTGACTCAGGCACACTTTAGTTTCCAGAGTGATATCATTGCTCTTAAGTACTTCGGAGAGGTCCCTAACAGCAGACTTTCCCATTGCAATACATCTCTTAATTTCCTGGCTGCTGGTGTAGAGCCAAGCAAACTAAAGCTATTAACTATCTCAATTTCTTCACCATCCATCCTGATGCTGCCAATTAGCCCAGTGGTGAGAATCTTTGTCTTCTTGTTATTGAGCCTTAATCCATATTGAAGGCTGTAGCCCTTGATCCTCTGCAGCAATTACTTCAGTTTCTCCTCAGTTTCGGCAGGCAGGGTTGTGCCATCTGCATAATGCAGATTGTTGATGGATCTTCCATTAATACTGATGCCACACTTCTCCTCATACAGCCCAGCCTCCTGATTATCTCATTAAATTCTTCTCTGTCAGCCAGTTCTTTTTAGTACTCTGTATACTCCTTCCATTTACTTTTAATGTTTCCTGGATCATTTAATATTCTGTCCAAAGCAGCTTTAAGTATTTCTTCTTGAGGCTTGAATGTGTTCTTCAGTTCCGTCAGCTTGAAAATATCTAGTGAGTTCAGTCGTTTTGATTTTCTGACTCCAGCTCTTTACACATTTAATTTAAAGTTTTGTTTTGTCTTCACATGCTGCTGTTTGAAATCTTCGTCCAACTACTTAACTTCTTGATTTCTTTCCTTTGCTTTGGATTCTCAGCACTCTAATGCAATATTTAGAGTCTCTTCTGACATCATCTTGGTCTTTTCTTCCTCCTCTGTCTTTATGATGACCTTTTGCATTCTTTCCGGTTGATATTCTTGATATCCTCCCACTGCTCATCTTACCTTCCTTTATTAGTGTACAAGGCTTCACACCTGTTTCTGAGATGGTTTTGAAATTCATGTGCGATAATCCCAAGGTCAAATTTTTATTCCTGTGGATTTGATTTAACCCTATTTAGCTTTTATTTGAACTTGCATAACATTAGTTGATGATCTGTTACACAATCAGCATCTGGCCTAGTTTTCACAGCTGATATTAGCTTCTCCAGTGATTCTTTTCACAGATATAATCAGTCTGATTACACTGCAGACCACTGGGTGAAATTCGTGTATATGGTCTGCATTTATTTGTCTTATAAAAGGTATTGGCTATGAAAAATCATTAGTTGCTCAAAATTCTTTTATATTCAGCCTCATTTTTGTCACCAAGTCCATGTGTTCCAAGTACTGATCCTTTTTTCTGGTTCACAACTTTTCATTCTAGTAACCTATTATTATTAATGCATCTTGATTGCATGTTTGGCTGATTTCTCACTGCAAATTTGTTGTGTACAGGGGTGAGGAGAATTGAAACTGATTTTGAAAACAGCAGCTCAAAGGCATCAATTCTTTTTCTGGCATCCTTATTCATTGTCCAGGTCTTGGATGCATGGCTAATTACTGGAAAGACTACTGTACTAATCAGACACACCTTAGTCCTCAAACTGATGTTACTACTCCTCAATAATTTGGTAAGGTCCTTAATTGTAGATTTTCTCAGTGTAAAGTAATTTCTAGATTCATCTTGAAGTACAACATTGTGAGTGATAGGATTATATCCATATGCTTACTAGATAGTCCAGTGAATACCACTATCATTCAGATATATACACCAACAACCAGAGCCAAAGAAGAAGAAATAGATGATTTCTATCAACTTTTACAGTAGGAGATCTATCAAACATGCAATCAAGATGCACTGATAATAATGGGTGACTGTAATGTAAAAGTTGAGAACAGAGAAGAAGAATCAGTAGTTGGCAAATATGGGCTTGGTGACAGAAATGAAG
>NW_006400229.1:279990-288895 GCF_000299155.1 Elephantulus edwardii | reverse complement strand
GACAAGTAGCAAACTGATCAGAAACTGCCAATAGAAAACTATTGAGTAAAAAATGCCATTTTTTATTCCAGATGGATCTTTGATCAAATCAGAGACAAATAGAAAGAAGTTTGTTATTGTTATGTGTTATAGAATTGACTCTAACTAATTGCAAACCTATGTAAAATACAATAAAACTATGGTTGATCTTGCCTCAACTTCACAGACTCTGTTGTGTTTAATCCCATTTTTGGAGTTATTTTGATTGTCTATCTTATGAAATGTCTTCTATAGCTCTCTGATCCTCCATTTAACATGATGTCCCTGTCTGAAGACTGACCTCTCCCGACAACATGGGCAACACTTTTGAAATAAAATCCTTAACTTATTTCCTCCTAAGGAGTAATTTGTCTATACCTCCTCCACCATAGACTTGCTTTTCTTGAGACAGTACATGGCATATTTAGTACTTTCCTCAAAGACCACACTTCAAAGGTAGGGATTCTTTGTCTATGAATACATAGTCAACTTCACAAAGTTGGAAAGCTATTGAAAATAAACATGGTTTGGGCCAGGCTCATTTTGGTCTTTTAATTAACATCCTCGCTATTTAATATTTTAAAGAAGTCTTTGACAGAGATTTATCCAATGCAATACGTTGTTCACTTTTTGATTGTTATTTCGTAGGTACCGATTGTAGATACTAGTAAAATTAAATGCGTGACAACTTCAGTCTCTTCTACACCTATCATGGTGTTTTCCATTGGTACATTGGTAAAGATTTTGTTTTGTTTTCATAGTGAGATGTAACCCATTTGGAAGGATTTTTGTTTTCTATATTCTTCAGTAAATATTTCAAGTCTTCTTACCTTTCTACAAGTAGTACTATATCATCTAGTTATGGTCGATTATTCATGTGTCTTTCTACCATTGTGATGTCACATTCTTCTTTACAAAGGGCATTTTTTTCAGCACACAACTTAATAGATATGATGAAACAATTTAAATCTCTCTCTAACACACACACACACACACACACACATCCACACACAATTTCTGCTTTTGAATCATGTTTTATTCCCCTTATTTTTTAAAATGACTGATTCTTGTTATATGCATGGGTTTTGCACAGGCAAAAATTTAATATTCTGAGATTCCCAAAATTCTTAATATCATCATAATTTATTACGAGTTGCACTGTTAGATTCCTTTACAGTAAAACATTTTCTTGTGTTTTTATTGTATTTTTTAGTTTCAAACAAGATCTATCTGGTATAAGCAATAATGTTCATTATTCCATGACTTCTATATTTGTATGTGATTTGTTTTTTTAAGGACTCATGACAATTTGACTAAAATATATGAGTCAATATTTCACTATCTTAGTCTTTCAGTAGCATTGTAACTGTACTCCCTACAAGACAAATGCATTTATACTTTTGATATTCCATGGATTCTTTCCCAACACCACAATTCAAAGATATCTTTTTGTATTCTGTAACTTATTCATGATCCAACTTTTGGATGTATATGAAACAATTGAAAATGCAATGGCTTGGATCAGGCACATCTTAATGAGTAAGCTGGAATCATTGCTCTTTAGTATATTGAAGAGGTCCTTGACAGCAGATTTTCCCAATTTAACATATCTTTTGAATTCTCGACTACTGTTATTATGAGTGTTGATTGTGAATCTGAGAAAATGAAATTCTTGATAATATCAATATTTTCTCCATTTGTCTTAATGTTGCCTTTTGGTCCAGTGGTAGGGAATTTTAATTTTCTTGATGGTAAGATGTAATCTGTATTGAAGATTGTAGTATTTAATATTCAGCAGAAAGTACTTCAAGTTCTCTTCACGTTCTGCAAACAGTATACATAACTACAACAGTGAGCTCCAGCAGATCGGATATTTGGTATGAAGGTGATATAAGATAGGGCAAGGTTGAGATCTCTTGTTCTTTAGGTTAGCACATATCACAGTAGTTGCAATGACACTTAAGACCAGTAACAATGTTAACAATTGTTGATAAATAATTTCTGCATTCCATTGGTAATTTTTGGAATGTTCACAAATCTGGAACCTAGTCAATTGATCAACTATTTATAGCTTTCTTCCAAACTTCTTGGCATAGGCTAGTGAGTCTATCAAGGGCCACATTTGTTTGCTGAAACACTTACTTTTTATAGATTTCTGTACATTTACTTTTGTAATGATGTCAGTTAAACTTTTATTTTTCCATCTACTTGATATTTTAAAAATTTTACTTTCAAAAAATTTACTTTCCCTTTTGTGGTATGAGTTCACTGTCATATATCACCTTGCTCTTTCAAACATTGCTCTAATTATCATAGCTGACAACATATTTTGTACTGGGAATAAAGATTTAACAAATATATTCTAAAGAAAATAATAAAATTATACAATCAACAAGCAAATCAAACAACATGTAGACTATAAAAAAGAAAAATGGAGGAAAAATGGAAAATATTTAGAAATGTACCTCATCCTTCTGATTCTCAAATAGAGGTTATTACAGTTAAATGCCTTTCAGTAGACTATGACTCATAGTGATCCTATGCACAATAGCCCCTACCCATTTTCAGCCCTCCACCCCTTGAGTTCCCATGCATATTTTATTAGTTATCCTTCTATTTTTATAATAATGGTCTTATGCAGTATTTATCCTTATGAGACCGTGCAAGTTTACTCAGCCTAATGCTCTCCAGCCCTTCTCAAGTTACGTTGTTGTTGATTTCCTTCAAGTCAAGCACAACTCATAGAGACTCTATGAACAAGTCTTGTAGCCCCTCTGCAACTATCTACATTTATCACAGTTCATAGTGTTCCTGAGGCATGTATTTAGGAAGTAGATGCCATTTCTGCTTCCAAACCTGTCATAGTATGTTTTTGTTTTTATATGCCATTGAGTCAGTTATTGTGATGTGAAGTTGCCCTATGTACAGCAGCTCTGAAGCCTTCCCTGTAGTGAGCCAGTTTCATTAACACTGACACACCAACCTCCATTGCCCTAGTCACTGTAGCAATCCATTTCATTCTGGGTCTCCCTCTCCTGTGCTGTCTGTCCACCCTTCTGAGCATGATGTACTTCTTCAAGGACCAATCTCTCCTGGCCACCTGCCCAAAGTAAATGAGGTGGAGTTTCCTATCTGTTTTCTTGGCAGTCCGCGGTATGTTCAAGACTCTTTCTCCAGCACCACAACTCAAAGACATCTATTCTTCTTGTGTCACCAGTACTCATTGTCCAAGTTTCTGAAGTATAACATGCAATTGAGAAAACCATGGGCTGGATTAGCACATCTTTATATACAGACTGACATCGTTGCTCTTCAGCACTCTGGAGAGGTCCATGACATCAAATTTTCCCAACACAATTAGTCTTTTGATTTCCTGACTGCTGGTGTTAAGAGTGTTGATTGTGGATCCTAGCAAGCTGTAATTTTTAGCAACCTCAATATCTTCTTCACCTAATATGGTGCTGCCAATTGGCCCAGTAGTGAGAATCTTTGTCTTTTGATGTGGAGCTTCGTTTCATATTGAAGACTACAGTCTTTTGTAGCAAGTGCTTCTGGTCCTCCTGAGTTTCAGCAAGCACATATCGTAGGTTGTTAATGAGTCTCCCTCTGATTCTGATGCCACACTCCTCCTCATAAACCCCTGCTTCCTGAATGATCTGTTCTTCATACCGATCAAAAAGGTATGAGGACAGGATGTATCCTTGACCCACTCCATTCCTGATTTTGAACCATGCAGTGTTTCCTTGCTCTGTTCTGAAGATTGCTTCTTGGACCAAATATAGGTTTCACATACGTTTGATCTCTCTGTGATTCCCAATTTCCTCAAGGTTAGCCACAATTTATTGTGATCCACACAGTCAAATGCTTTGCATACTCAATGAAACACAGATAGACATTTTTCTGGTACTCTCTGCTTTCTGCCAAGATCCATCTGACATTTGCAATAATATCCCTAGTGCCATGACCTCTTTTAAACTCAGTCAGTATTCCTGGCAGTTCTCTGTCAATGTACTATTCAAGTCTTTTCTGGATAATCTTCAGCAACATTTTGCTAGTGTGTGATATTTTTCGATAATTTCCACACTCTTGTTTTGTCCCCCCTTTTTTTTTGAATGGTAATAAATATGGATCTCTTCCAGCCAGTAGTTGCCCCCCAGATTTCTTGGCACAACTTGGGGAGCACATGCAGGGCAGCATCAGTGTGCTGAAATATGTCCATTGGTTTTCCATCAATGCCTGGGGCTTTATTTTTTGCCAAGTATGTCAGAGGATCCTGCACTTCCTGCTTCATCACCATTGCCTCATGCTCATATGTTGTTACTTGAAATTGTTCTGTCAACCAATTCTTTTGGTACAGTGATTCTGTATACTCCTTCCATTTGTTTTTAATGCTTCTGGAATCATTCAATATCTTGCCCATAGCATCCTTAAACATTGCAACCCATGGCTTGACTTTATTCTTTAGTTCTTTCAGCTTAAGAAATGCTGAGCTGACTCCATCTCTTTACACATTTCATTATAATTTTTGCCTTGTCTTCCCTAGTAGCCCTTTGAAATCTTCTATTCAGCCCCTTAACTTCTTGATTTCTTCCCTTTGCTTTGGCTTTTTATTTCTTTAGTGCAATATTCAGAGTCCCTATTGAGAATTATTTTGATCTTTTTTCCTCTTCCTTTTTAGTAATGACTTTTTGCATTCTTCATGAACGATTCTTCATATTTTCCCACAGCTTATTTAGTCTTCTTTCATTAATATGCAAGGTCTCAGACTTATTCCTGAGTTGGTTTTTAAACTCATGGTAGATAAACTCAAGATCTAATTTTGGTTCCTGTCTATATGATTTAACCTTCTTTAGGACATCATGCTTGAAAGGGTGGAAGGGCAGCGCAGGAGAGGAAGGCCCTCTGTGAGGTGGACTGATTCAGTGACTGGGGTAATTAGCATGGGTGTATCGGAGTCACTGCGATTGGCACAGGACAGAGCAAAGTTTAGGCCTGTTGTACATAGGGTCGCTATGATTCAAAAGTGACTCGATGGCACATAACAACAAACAACAACATCAGTTTTTATTTGAACTTGAATATGAGCAGTTGATAATCTGTTCCACAATCAGTACCTGGCATAGTTTTTGCTGCTGATATTGAACTTCTCCAACTGTTTCCTCTCCAGATATAATAAATCTAATTCCTGTACATCAATCAGGTGAAATCCATGTGGATAGCCTGCATTTATGTTTCTTATAAAAGGTATTTGCTAGGAGTAAATAATAATTGATTTTACAGAATTCTATCATTCTATCACCAGCATCATTTCTGTCACCAAGTTCATAATTTCCAACTACTGATCCTTCTTCCTGATTCCTAACTTTGCATTCCAGTCACCCCTTATTATTAAAGCATCCTGGTTATATGCCCAATTGATTTCTGATTGCAATAGTTGATAGAATTCATCTATTTCTTCCTCTTTGACTGGTTGTATGCACATAATTTTGACCGGTAGTGGTATTAACAGTTCTTCCTGTTATGTGTATGGATGTAATCTTGTCACTCACAATATTTTATTTCAAGATGGATCTATAAATGACCTTTTTAACTATGAGAGCTATCCAGTTTTTTCCTCACCTTTTTATCTCCAGTTTAATAGATCATATGATTGAGGGATTCATAATATCCCAAGCCAATCCATCTCATTTCCCTAATACCCAGTATATAATTGTTTATGCATTCTATTTATTTCTTTATAATGTCCAGTTTTCCTACATTCATGCTTGTCACATTACATGTACCAATTGTTAATTTCTTCTTACAACTGTTTCTCCACTTTATGTTTCCAAATTTGAGAGTACAACTTTAGTTGCCATATCTGTTAGTCTACTAAGTGTGCCCTGTTGCACAGAGTGTTTTCAAAGGCCAGTTATATTTCAGAAGTGCATAGCCAATCCTTCCTAGTCTGTTTTAATTTAGATGTTCACTGTTAGAAGAATATCTGACAGACAAGTATTTTAACTATCAGGTGAAAAACGCTTCCCTTACAGACATAGCCAATACATTCACTGCCTACTCACCCCAAGTACTTGTCATTGGTCTCTACCCTTTCGCTTCTATCTCCCCATTCCTTGCACATTCAGCTACCTAATCAAACCTTACTTTCCCCAACCACTTCTCAATATGATCACCAGTCACTTCTGTAATGCCTTGCACTACACACTACTACTGGTTTCTCATGCTGTTGTCCATCTCTTGCTTAGAAGGATGTAAGTCCAAATCCCAGATTTTTGCTTGAGGCTGTTCTGTAATTCCAAGTTCCGGATATAGATCTAGATATAGATGTCTAGAGAACTCTTCTAGACATGATGCTGTGGTGATATTTGTAGTGATGTTATCCTTTCTCAAAAAGGTAGCCAAGCCGATGCCCTTCTGTTGTTACCTGATCAAGGAGATTAGAAAGAGTTTTCAGATTGCATCTTGTGTAACTCTGTGGGTTCCCGACGCTGTGTGACTGGAGATGTGTGTTGCTCCTTAGGGATGCATATTATTCCACTGTGTGATTGTACCACAATTTCTCAATCCATTCAGTTGTGGCTGGAGATTTGGGCTGTTTCCACATCCTTGCAATGGTGAGCAATGTTGCTATGAACATTGGTGTACAAATCTCCATTTGTGTCTTAGTTCTCAGTCCCTTGGGTTGCATTCCTACTACTGGAATATCTGGGAAATATGAAGGCTCTATGTTCATACCAATCCCTTACTTCAAATCTTGATGTTCTGACCCACAGTCTGCCCCTGGCCTAGTTTTTACTGCTGATATTGAGGTTCTCCAATGATTTCTTCTACAAACATAGTCAATCTGATTCCTATGCAGCCCATCAGGTGAAATTAACTTGTAGTATTTTGCATCTTTTTGAAAAAGTATTTCCAAGGAACAAATCATTGTAAATACAAAATTCAATCATTCCATTCCCAACTTCATTTCTATCACCAAATCAGTATTTCCCAACTATTGTTCCTTCTTCACTGTTTCCCACTTACTTATGCATTCTAGTCACTAATTATCATTAACACATTCTGATAGCCAGTTCAGTCAATTTAAGGCTGCAAAATTTGGTAAAGATTCTCAATTTCTTCCTCTTTGGCACTAAATGTAGGAGCATGTACTTGAACAATAGACATGTTAATGGATCTTCGTTATATGCCTATGGATATTATACTATTTCTCATAACATTGTATTTCCAGATAGAACTTAAAATTGACTTTTTTACTAAGAATGCAACACTATTCTTCTGTTTTTCAATCCCTACATAGTATACCATATGATTATCTGATTCAAAATGTTGATTCCGTGATTAACACCATTGGTGCGAGCAGTCGGGAAGTAAGTAGATACATTGCTCTGGGAAAATCTGCAGTTAGGGACCTTTCCAAATTATTGAGAAGTAGTAATGCCAGTTTGAGGACTAAGGTGTGTTTGACCCAGACAATAGTCTTTCTGATAACTAGCTATGCATCCAAGACCTGGACAATGAATAAGGATGACAGAAAAAGAATGGACACCTTGGAGCTGTCATGTTGGAGAAGATCACTGAAAATCCCATGGACAGAAAAGAGAATGAACAGGTATATCTTTTAGAGGGTGCAGCTGGAGTGCTCTTTGGAAGAAATAATGATGAGGCTTCACCTCATATATTTTGGACATGTTGCTAGGAGGTGCTATTCCTTAAAAGGGACATGATGTTAGGAAGGATAGAGGGTTGGTGAGGGAGATGAAGACCCTCAACCAGGTGAATTTACAAGGTGACTGCTGCAGTGGGATCTTGTGTGCTAGGAAGTGTGAGGAAAGTGCAGGAAAGGACTAGGTACAGATATTGTGTTCATAGGGTTACTATGAGTCATACTTGACTAGATGGAACCTAACAACAATAATCTATGGTCAACTGACATTAAACAAGGAAATAAAACATATCAAATGGGGAAATGACAACCTTTTCAACCCAAAAGGTGCTGGCAAACCTGGAGTGCTACCTTCACAAAGCTGAAATAGGATAAATATCCTACACCATACACAAATATCAACTTAAGATGTATGAGAGACATAGCAGTAAAGCCCAAAACTATAAAGTTCATAACAGACAAACAGGTATCAAGCTTAGAAGGCTTAGCCTATGCTGTAAAGAGACTGCCTAATACAGTCAGAAATGCACAATATGGAGAGGATAAAATCAATGAATGGGATTTTCTAAAGATTAAATCTCTGTGCTCATCAAAAACTTTTCCCAACAGGCTGAAAAGAAAGCCTATTCACTGGAAACAAACATTTGGCAATCATATCTTAGACAAGAGTCTCATAACAAAAGTTTATAGAATACTCCTCAACCTCCAAAAGAAAAGAAAATAACCCCTATAATCCAATTGCAAAATAGGCAAAAGACTATTCACAGAAGAAGACATTCAGATGGCCAACAGACACATGAAAAAATGTTCAATATCACTGGCAATAAGAGACATGTAAATAAAAAGTACAATGAGATATCAGTATACCTACCATAACCCCACCTTTTTAGATCCCCACTGTATCTTTCAACCTCTCACAATTCCATCATAACTCTGTGACCTCAAGATTCCTTTCCCTGACCCTTAGTTTCTCTTTTACTTCCCCTTCGGAAAGGTCCCCTTTGGACTTTTGTATGCATCTTAAAATTGATGTTTCTACGTTTACAGTAATGCATTTTAGCTTATATTTACTCTACATGAAATAAAATAGTTTGGTTTTTAAACAAACGTAAAGTTCATTACGTCTTTAATTGAAGCAGAATTTCATTCTTGAGCAACTATCCTGCAAAACCTTAATTTTTTGAAGGTCTAACTAAATATAAAAAATGTTATTATATAATA
>NW_006400229.1:255088-279878 GCF_000299155.1 Elephantulus edwardii | reverse complement strand
TGAAAAAGAAAAAATGACAAAAAGCAAAAAATCAAGTCAATTATATCTCTCATGTTATTGTCATATACTATGGAGTTGAAACTCATTCATCGCTAATCCTCCAGTAGGTTTTCAGTAAATCACAGGGGAGGGGATTTTGGATCAGAACTACATGCCTTTGATTGACATTGCAACTCCTTACAACTAGGCTACTCTAGCAGCTAAAAATTGCAGTACTGCACAAATGACAATGGGGTAATCAAGATATGACCAGGAAGAGCTTTTAAAATGATGAGTAATTGCAACTTGATGGATACTTGTTTATGAGGAAAGTGTAAAAAGGAACGAGAGCTCTGCTCTGGAAATAAAATGGATAGAATTATGGAACATAAAAGTAAAAAAATCTGTAAACAAGGAGAAGTCAACATGAAGTTATAAATGCTTACCACTCAGATAATTGAGACTAGAATAGATATGTTGCTGCTGTTATGTGTCATCGAGTCACCTGCAACTCATAGCGACCCTATGTACAACAGCTCTGAACCTTGCTCTATCGTGAGCCAACCTCACTGTCTCCAGCAGTTCCCATTACTCCAGTCATTAAGTCAAACCATTTCCTCAAAGGTCTTTCCTTCCTGTGCTGACGCTCTACCCTCCCATGCATAACACCCCCTCCAAGGACTTTACGTTTGTTTATGAGAGTTCCCATCTCTCTACATCCTCTCCAACAGTTATTGCTTGCTGCCCTGCTAAACTTTGCCACTGTTACTGGGTACCAAGAATGTTGATTGTGGAACCAAGCAAATGAAAAACTGTTAACAATCTCAAGCTCTTCACCATCCATCAAGATGCTACCAGTCAGGCCGGTGGTGAGAATTTTTGTTTTCTGGATGTTAATCTTCCATCCATGTTGAAGGCTGCAGTCCTTGGCCCTCTGTAGCAAGTGTTCTAGGTCATCTTCAGTTTCAGCAAGCAAGGTTGTGTTATCTGAATAATGCTGGTTATTGATGAGTCTTCCTCCAATCCTAATACCATATTCTCCATCAAAGAGTCCAGCCTCCTGGATAATCTGTTCTTTATACAGGTTAAAAAGGTATGCAGATAGGATACATGAATGGCATACAGCCTTTCCAATTTTAAACCATGCAATGTTTCCTTGCTCTGTTCTGATGACTGCCTATTGGTCCAAGTACAGGTCTTGCATAAGCGCAATCATGAGTTAAAAAGGTATGCAGACAGGACATATCCTTGGCATATATCCGTTCCAATTATAAACCCTGCAGTGTTTCCATGCTCTGTTCTGAGGATTGCCTCTTGGTCTTGCATAAGCACAATCAAATGTTTTGGGATTCCCATTCTTCTCAGAGTTAACCACAGTTTGTTGTGATCCACAAAGTCAAATGTCTCTGCGTAGTCAACGAAATGCAGATAGACATACCTCTGGTACTCTCTACTTTCAATCAAGACCAATCTAACATTAGCTATAATATCCCTAGTACTACAATCTCTTCTGAATATTGCACTAGAGCACCTAGAAGCCAAAGCAAAGGGAAGAAATAAAGATATTAAAGAGCTGAAGAGATTACAAAAGGCAGTGTGGGGAGACAAAACAAATTATTTTAATGAAATGTGCGGAGAGCTGAAGTCAGAAAATCAAAGGGAATGAACTCGCTCAGTATTTCATAAGCTGAAAGAATTGATGAATAAATTCAAGTATCAAGTTATAATTCTTAAGGTTGATGTGGGAAGAATACAGAATGATCCAGGAAGCATTTAAAGAATATGGAAGGAAGATAAAGAGTCTTGTATCAAATGAATTGGCTGACACAGAGGAATTTCATGAAAGAACATACGAGCGAGAACCTGTGGTGCGGAAGGAAGAAGTTACAGCTGCTCTGAAGAAATTTGCAAAAATCAAGGCCCCAGGACTTGATGGCCAACCAATTGACATATTTCACCAAACAGATGCAGACTTGGATGTGCTCATAAAGTTGTGTCAAAAAATCTAAATGACAACCACCTGGCCAACTGACTGGAAGAGATCCATATTTATTCTCATTCCAAACAAAGAAGACCTTACAGAATGCAGAAATTATCAAACAATATCATTAATATCACAAGCAAGCATGATTCTGCTGAGAATTATCCCAAAACGACAGGAACAACACATTAACAGAGAACTGCCAGTTGTGCAGGCTGAATTTAGAAGAGGTTGTGGTACAAGGGGAATGTTGTTGTTGTTATGTGCCGTCGATTCGTTTGCGACTCATAACGACCCTATGCACAAGGGGAACAGAGAAGATAAAAATAGATAGGGTACATTTTTTGAAATTTGAAGTTGTAATCATGTTTCTTTTTTGTTTTGTTTTGGACAATGGATTTGAATTAACTTCACAATACATGTTGACAACTGGCCAAGGAGAGAAGAAAGATCAAGATGATGTAGTTTCACAGAAGCTTGATTTGAGGAACTAGGTGGCTATGGCTATGGAGATTCTTAGTCTCAAGAGGAAATCAGTGCTTTGACATTTCTACAGGCTATTCACCTTATATCACAATGAAATCTGATTTCAGAAATACAAAGAAGGTTTAAGTAGTTTTTCAAATTACTATATTTACTTTCCCATACTTGCATTAAATAGTATGATTTAGAGATTTTAAGTAGAACCAAAACGACTTATAGAATGAGGAAAGAGGATGGCTTGGACTGGGGTGAAGGAAAGAAACTGGATCATCTTGCTGAGTGTCAGTGCTTGTGGAGTTTGAATTTCACATTGACATAAAAAAAGAGTATTTGATATTTTTAGCAACTTGTCTAGATGTGAAACACAAGATTTTTTTCACAATTTTTTTCCCTGGAACTTTTTTTCTGGAGTTGTTAGGTGTTGTTGAGTTGAATCATTATGAACAACAGATATGAGCCCTGTTCTAGTCTGTGTCATCCTCATCATCTTTAACATTTGAGACAATTGCTACAATCATTGTGAAAAGTCATCTCGTTCAGTGCTTTCCTCTTTTTCACTGATCCCTCCATCTTTCCAAGCGTCGTGTCCCTCTAAGGAAAAGGCTTTCCTAGTAGCATGCTCAAAATATGATAATGATGCTTTGTCATCTTTGCCTCCAAGAAAAACTCTGGCAATGCTTTCTCCAAGACTACTCTCTTCATTCTTTTGGTAGTCAAAGGGGTATTCAGTACTTTTTTCCAATATCACATCTCAATAACATCAATGTTTCTTCTTTCATCCTTATTCATTTCGCAACTCTCAGAAACATAAAAAGTGATTGAAAAGACCATGGGCTGAATGAGGCTCCTTTTGTGGTTGTTGTTGTTATAAAGTCACCTGCTACCCTTAGCAACCCTATGTACAGGAGCTCTGAAGCCATTCTCACTAATTCCCAACACAACAATCCCCATTGCCCCAGTTACTGTAACAATCCATCTCATCTGGTGTCTTCCTCTCCTGCACTCTCCCTGCACCCTTCCGAACATGATGTCCTTCTCCAAGGATTGGTCTCTCCTGGACATGTCCCCAAAATATATAGATGGAGCTTCAAAATTCAAGCCTCAAAGGAGAAACTTGGTTTCACCCTCTCCAAGAGAGACCTATGTGTTTTCTTGGTCCTGTATAATATGCTTAAGACTCTTCTCCAGCACCACAATTCAAAGGTATCGATTCTTCTTTTGTTATCCTTAGTCATTGTCCAGCTCTCTGATGCATACCAAGTTAGGGAAAAGACCATGGGCTGAATTATGTTCACCTTAATGTCTAGACTGATATTGTTGCTTTCCAGTACTCTGGAGAGGTCCCTGACAGCAGATTTTCCCAATGCAATTTGGCTTTTGATTTCCTGACTGCTGGTGTTAAGGGTGTTGATTGTGGAGTTGAGCAAGCTATAATTAACAAACTCAATCTCTTCTCCATCTATCATGGTATTGTCAATTGGCCCAGTGGTGAGACTGTTTGTTTTCCTTAGGTTGAACTTCAAGAGTCCTTAACCTTCTGCAGAAAGCACTCCAGGTCTTCTTGAATTTCAGCAAGCAAGGTTGTGTTATCTGCATAATGCAGGTTGTTAATGAGTCTTCCTCTGATCATGATGCTACATTTCTCCTCATAAAGCCTTGCTTCTTGAATGATTTGATCTGCATATGGATTGAAAAAGTATGAAGATAGATTTTATACCTGACACACTCCTTCCCTGATTTTGAGCCATGGAGTGTATCCCTGTTTTGTTCTGAGAACTGCTTCCTGGTACAAGGATAGGTTTCACAGATGAACAATCAAGTGTTCTAGGATTCCCATTTTCCTCAAGATTAGCCACAATTTGTTGTGATCTCAGTGTGAAATCTCTCACATAACAGGGTTGGTTGAATTATTTTTGCTTTTGGAATAACTTTCAGACAGTTGATTCTTTCATTTTTCTAATCTAATTTGTATGACCTAGAAAGATTCAAAATTATGAATATTTTGGTTTGTTTGTTTTGCCTACCCCTTTCTTCTTTAAGACGATATATTGATAGGCAAATTGTATTCTTTCTACCATTTTACTTTGCCTATGAAGTGTAAAAGGAAAAAAAAAACCAACAACCCCCAAAAACCAGGAAACCAGTACCAGAGTACAGAATGTAATACAACATAAATAAAGGACATATTTGCATTTTTACTTACTGTTCTCAAGGTATTTTATGGTTGGTATTTTGTTTTGTTTTGAAGTTTTTATAGAATTATCTCATAAATATTTCTTTTTATGTCTTCCATTGTTATTATAAAGAATGATTTTTTTCCTATGTAAAATGTAAACATTTACCTTTGTTACAATTACTAGAGGTAAGGAAGTTATTAGCTGTGAATCTGTTAGCTAAAGATCTAGGAAAAACAAAGTTGTAAAACTGTTTCCATTGAGTCAATTCCATCTTTGAGGTGTATCTAGTAGAACTGGCATCCATAGAGCTTTTCCATGGCTAGTTTTAAAGACACTAATTTAACAGGTCTTTCTTCTTTTTAGAATTCTCTAAGCAGATTTAACTTCCAACCATTTGGTTAACAGTTGTGTACATTGACTATTTCCAGCATGCAGATATTACACCGACTAAAAAAAAAAAAACCACCAAAACCCAAAAAACAAAAAACAAAAAAAACCAAGCCTACATATTTTTTTCTTTTTTGAAAGCTTATTTTCAAGAAAAAAAGAAATACAAACTGTGAATCAATAGGTTGGGAAACCATCCTTTGCAGGAAGAATTTTAAGATTCAATTTTCTTTACAGTGTTGGAAAAAATGTGTTATCTTATCAGTGCAAAGTGGAGTCCCTTTCCCCTCACAAAATCTTCTGCTGTGGTAATGTGTTGAAAGTTGTTCTTTTAGTGTTTATGTGTTACTGGTGCAGCATGTCTTTATTGTAGACAGATAACCATTGTTATTAGAAATTGATTCACATCTCAAATCACCATAGAAAGAATATCATGCCTGAATGTTGGAGCTTAGCTTTAGAAAGGCCAGAGAAGTCATTATTGCCTTTATTATGCATCCCTTAGGAATAAGGTGGAAACCAATAATTCATGCAACACAGAGTCCTCATGTAGGAATTTTGATGTTAATTGCATTAAGTCACTACAAACCTGATCTGCATTTGGCTAAGAAGCTCAATATCCTAGCTATTAGCTATTCCCTTGCGTAATTCTGTCCCCTATTTATTGTCTTCACTCTCAGCTAAGCAACTCTCTGGCTTGGCAGTTATGATTTTGTGAAGAGGTGGGTATGTTTTTTCAATCAGTCCCAAAAGAATTCAAACCTGAAGTGATATCTGACTGAACATTTTATGTGACTTTTATTTGCGAGAACACCTCTAAAAGATTTAAAAGCAAGGCAATTTCTTACTTGAGTTGTTTGTATTTCTGTTTCAACTAGCTTTTTCATAGTTTTGAAGTAGTTAAACAAGGTCCATGGAAGTACAGGTGAATAATGTTTGTGGTCTTTAGCCCATTTTCCTTGTTTTTCTCTCTAGTGGTTACTATGTAAAGCAAAGCAGATCTAGTATATTAGAATTTAATAAAATCTGCTTATTCCATAGACACTGTAGCTTTCTTTGGAAGAAGTCCATCATAGTTTTGTGATAATACTATTCCCTTCACGTTATCATTTAAAATATATTTAATTTCAATATATCCCTTATTGACGGAGGAACTATGAACATATGATATAAGAATATGTATGTGACTTAACAAGTAAATTTTGTATCTCAAAACTGCACACTTACAGAAAAGAACAAAATTGAAATAATTTAAATTTTTACTTTGAAAATATCTTTGTATAAATTTGATATTATATTGTCATGGTGATCATTTTGGAACAATATGGTCAAAATTAAAAAAATTACTTCTCAATTTAGCATCCAAGAGTTTTCTATAGCTCCATGTCTATGGTGTACTGAGCTGACAAGAGAAGATGCGGAACAGTTTTTCTATTCCTTTGGAGTGCCAGCTCAAGATCTTCCAGTAAAAGGCTGTTAGCAAGAATTAAAGAGATAACGATAAAAGAGGAGAAGGCACAATTCTTCAAAACCAGTAAGAAGAAGATTAATAGGCAGATTGGAAGGTCAAAACCGGTTCAAAGACAGAGATGCTGTGGCCTGAGACGGCTAGTGGAACTTCTCTACCTTCTTTGGATTCACGGTGATTTAAGAAATAACTCTAGGAAACCATTCCTTTTACTACAGTATAAATAAGTGGTTATTTGGTTCATCTCAGTTTTTCAGAGTTTTAACAACTTATAGGAAACCTCTCAAAAATCAACAGTTCTCATAGTGTAGATTAGGTCCTTATGGACCTCTTCAAGTTTACTTCACTAGTCCTCTAAAATCCCTAAGGTCTTTTCTATACTTAAATAAAAATCTTCATGTGTTTCTTTTATTTTAACCGAACTTTGATTGCTACAAAAGCTAGTCATTATGTACAAATTCCAGAGAAGTGTATGCTGTTGTTGTTGTTGTTGTCAAAGGCTGTTGAGTCAAGCACGACTCATAGTGACCCTATGAACAAAAGACCTAAACCTTTTTCTATAACTATTGCCATTTCTCTAAGTTCGAGAGAGTTTCCAGAGGCATGTTGTTTAGGAAGTGGATACCACTTCTGCTTGTAAGCCTGTCTTAGTCTGGGCACTTCACCAAACACTTTCCACTATTGGCACCATTATGGCATTTGACACATCAGTGGTACAGTATTCATCATCTCAGCAACCCCAAGTTACCTCAGTACAGTGAATTGACAGATCAGTGTTGTAACCCTTAGAAGAATGTTCATCCAAAACATAATGTCAGAAAATCCAATCAGCTTACATATGTTATGAATGAAATAAAAACAACCAAACATTCCACTTCCAAACTTCAACCAAAACAAGAACCCACCTTCTAGAATCCATCTGCTTCACATGTGAGCCTCCAAACTGGAGACTTAGTTGGGGCCCTGCTGACTTTAAATACATTTTTAAATACATAGGTTAACCAATTAGGTCCTGATTGGCTCTAAATAAGATGCTTTCAGACAATAAATCCTTGTTAGCCAAATACAGCAAATTAAATCAGCTTGTACATGGTTGTGAACAAAATAAAAACAACCAAACAGTCCACACCCAACTCTCAACCAAAACAAGAAGAACCCACCTTCCAGAATCCAATCATTTTTTTAAACTCAAAACAAGAAGCATTTATTTCATGTAAATAACTGCACTAATTGCTATATAATTGTACATAATTGCTATAGAGAAAGGGGGTGTTAATGAATCCCTTCCATAACAAGAGATTGTTTGAAAAGAGGTTCCAATCTCCAAGAAATCCAAATAATCTAAAAGACAAGGGGAAATCTTTTGAATGTTCCATCTTGGATATTTGTATTTTCAATGTCTGTTTTTCCAAGATTTCTTTCTCCACTGAATATCAGGAGCACTGGTGAGATAGTGGTTTAAGCACTAAGATGCTAACGGAAAGGTCAGTGGCTTGAACCTAGCAGCCACTCTGAGGGGGAAATGTGTGGCATTCTGATTCTGTAAATATTCAAAGCTTTGGAATCAGATAGGCTGTAATACTGCATTTCACCAGGTCACTAGGAGTCAGTCTTGACTTAAATGCATTAAGTTTTTGTTTTGAACAATGTTGTTGCACAGGAGGGGAAGGCCCTCTGGGAGGTGGATTAATTTTGTGACTGGGACAATCGGGATGAGTGTGTCGGAGACAATGAGATTGGCACAAGACAGAGCAGAGTTTAGAGCTGTTGTACGTGAGGTCATTATGAGTTTCAAGCGACTCGATGCCACATAACAACAACAACAACAACAACAACATTGCAATAGCAGGTTCAAAACAAAAACTTAATGCATTTAAGAATCCAATCATTTTATTTATTTACCTTGTAGCTGTTAGAATATATAAAGTACTACTGTGTACTCTCTTGAAGAAAGTTTTTTTTTAAATTGAAAAATAATTTCAACAACAATAGTAGCTGAAGTGAGGGGGATAGCTATGATTTATGATTCTTTCACATATGATATATATATATGACAGGTTTTCCTCAAAACAAAAATTTAATTCTGAATGTGTGTGCATGATCCAAGTTACAGTGTTTTCCATTACTTGCTAACCACATGAAAGTTTGACAATGACTAAGGATGACAGAAGAAGAATCAATGCCTTTAAATTGTACTAGTGGAAGTGTAGAATATCCTATGGCCTGCCTAAAGAACAAACAAGTCTGTCTTGGAGAAAGTATGACCAGGCTGCTTCTTTAAAGCATGGATGGTGAAACTTCACCGAACATACTATGTGCATATTATTAGGAGGGACAAGTCCTTTGATAAGAATATCATGCTTGGAAAGGGGGAGGGTAAATGAAAGAGTGCAAGATTTTCAAAATGATTAATTGACACGGTAAATGTAACAATAACATAAGTTATTGAGATGGCAAGAATGGCACAAAATAGGCCAAGGTTTATAGGGGCTCTATGAGTCACATTTGTCTTGAAGGCATATAATGATATAAACAACAAGAAGAAGAGAAAATTGAAACAATCTTAGTGGCAAGGAGTTGTGTTGCCAACACTAAAGTATGCAGTTTGAATCCGCCAGTAGCTCCAGAGGACAGAGATGGGTAATGAGCTCTAGTGTGATTTATTGTCTGTTCAAGTCTACTGGAGTGTCAACTATGAATGAGTGAGTTACCACTTACCGGGAGGAGGGTAGAGAAAATAGTGCAACAATGAATGAATGAGAAACCAAAATCTCTGTAAATGTTCATTAAAACTAATAAAATTTAATAAAAATTTAAAAAAAAAAAAAATGTCAAACCAGACTCAATAGCAATAAGAATTTTGATGCTTTAGATTGGTTGGTTGGTTGATTTTTTAAATTTGTTTCATTTTGTTTTGTTTTTAACTGTCTATGATTATGAGCAGAAATTATTGAACAATATCAAGAAGAGGCGGTGGTACTAGGAATATTACAGTAATGTTATATGGATTTGGCTGAAAGCAAAGAATACCATAAGAATGTCTATCTGTGTTTCATTAACTATGCAAAGATGTTTAACTGTGTGGATCCCAACAAACTGTGGTTAACTCTGAGAAGAAATTGAATCCCAGAACACTAGATTGTGCTTATGTTAAACCTATACTTGAACCAAGAGACAGTGGTGAAAACACAGAAAGAAAACACTGTTGTTGTTGTTATGTGCCGTCGAGTCGTTTCCGACTCATAGCGACCCTATGCACAACAGCCCTAAACCCTGCTCTATCCTGCGCCAACCGCACTGCCTCTGACACACCCATCCCGATTACCCCAGTCACTGAATCGATCCATCTCATAGAGGGTCTTCCCCTCCTGCGCCGTCCCTCCACCCTCCCAAGCATGATGTCCCTCTCCAAGGACCCGTCCCTCCTGGCAACATGTCCAAAGTATGTCAGACGAAGCCCCAGATTCCTTGCCTCCAAGGAGTAGCTTGGTTTAATCCTCTCCAAGATGAATCTGTTTGTTTTCCTGGCAGTCCATGGTACATTCAGTACCCTTCTCCAGCACCACAGCTCAAAAGCATCGACTCTCCTTCTGTCCTCCCTAGTCATTGTCCAACTCTCTGATGCATAACAAGCGATTGCAAAGACCATGGCCTGTATCAGGCGCACCTTAGTCTCCAGAGAGACACTGTTGCTCCTGAGTACCTTTGAGAGGTCCCTAACAGCAGACTTTCCCATCGCGATACGTTTTTTGATTTCCTGACTGTTGGTGCCAAGAGCGTTGACTGTGGAGCCGAGCAAACTGAAGCTGTGAACACTCTCAATCTCTTCGTCATCCATTGACGCTGCCAATTAGTCCAGTGGGGAGAATCTTTGTCTTCTTGACATTGAGCCTCAGTCCATACTGAAGACTGCAGTCCTTGACCCTTCGCAGCAAGTGCATGAGGTCCTCCTCAGTTTCAGCAAGCAGGGTTGTGTCATCTGCATAACGCAGATTGTTAATAGATCTTCCACCAATCCTGATGCCACAATTCTCCTCATAGAGCCCAGCTTCTCGGATAATCTGCTCTGCATACATGTTGAAAAGGTATGGAGACAAGATGCATCCCTGGCGTACACCCTTCCCAATTTTGAACCATGCAGTGTTACCCTGCTCTGTTCTGACTACTGCCTCTTGATCCAAGTACAGGTCCAAAATCATAAAAGGTATATGCCAGATTTGTCCTATCTCCATACTTTTTCAATCTATATGCAGAACAGATCATCCGGGAGGTTGGGCTCTATGAAGAGGAATATGGAATCAGGATTGGAGGAAGACTCATCAACAACCTACGATATGCAGATAACATCATCTTGATTGCTAAAACTGAGGAGGACCTGATGTGCTTGCTGCAGAAGGGCAAGGATGGCAGCCTTCATTATGATTTGAAGGTCATCTTCAAGAAAACAAAGATTCTCACTACAGAGCCTATTGACAACATCATGATAGACTGTGAAGAGATTGAAGTTGGTTAGAGCTTCAGTTTTCTTGACTCTACAATCAACACTATTGGTACCAGCAGCCAAGAAATCAAAGGACAAAATTCATTGGGAAATTCTTCTCCAGAGTACTGAAGAGCAACAATGTTAGTTTAGAGACTAAGGTGCACCTGATCCAGGCCATGGTCTTTGCAATTATGTGTTATATATCAGAAAGCTGGACAGTGATTAGAAATGATAGAAAGAGAATTGATGCCTTTGATCTGTGATTCTGGAAAATAGTATTGGCTATACCATGGACTGCTAGAAGAACAAACAGGTAAGTACTGGAGAGGGTGAAACCAAGTTGCTTCTTGGAAGTAAGGATTCTGAAGTATGTCCATTTGTCATATTTCAGGCATGTTGCAAGGAGGGACCAGTCCTTGGAGAGGGACATCATGCTTAGGAGGGTAGAGAGACATCACAAGAGAGGAAGACCCTTGATGAAATTGATTGACTCAGTGACTTAGGTAATTGAGGTTAGGTGTGCCAGAGACAATAAGGGGCGGGGGGTCAGGATAAAGAAGGGTTCAAAGCTATTTTACATAAGGTTGCTATGAATCACAAGTGAATCAAAGATCCATAACAAGCAAAACAATATAGTTATGAGAAATTGTTTTACAAGAAGTATGAGACTGATTAAAAGCTAGAGTAAATCAATATAACTACAAATTAATTTAAATGATGTAGCATTATATAAATTTTTGTTATTGTTAAGTCATGTCGAGTTGAGTCGTAGACAAGTCATAGCGACCTTATGAACAAAAGGCCTGAGCACTGTTTGTACATAGAGTTTCCGGAGGCAAACTATTTATGGAAGTGGATGCCGCTCCTTCTTCCAGGCTTGTTTTAGTTGGGAAGCTCCAGCAAACATGGTCCACCATGGGTAACCATTACCACGTTTGTCACATCAGTATCCCAGTGTTCAGCATGACCGCAACCACAAGTTACCTCTGTATAGCAATGCAAAGACCAGTGCTATACCACCTAAGAATATATAAGATTAGGAAAACTAAACTGAAAGGAAGAAGCAGAGCAAAGATGGTCACAAATTCTTCTGCATTAACGTGACAAATAAAATAATTTGAAACTAATAAATAGATTTGAACTTAAGAATGTGCCATACTTTGTGATTACAAGATGTATTTTGAAATGTATATTTAATGTCACACAAACATAACCATAAATTTTATAACTTTTCAGCTGTCAGTATTAACAAGATTTTCATCTGAATGAAGATGGAACTATTGCCCTCATATCATTTTGTTGGACCAAACATTCAGAGAAGATCTATGATCAATTTTACTTAAATGTTTCAAAAAATAGAAAAATAAGGAAAACTGCCAGTCTTTCTATAAGTATAACTCTAATACCAAAACCAGACAAACACATTACCAGAAAAGAAAACTGTACACTGATATTGTTCATGAGCATAGATGCAAAATCCTTAACAAAATCCTGACCAATAGAATCCAATTGTATATAAAAAATAATTAATCATGACCAGGTGTGCAAATATGGGTCAACATAAGAAAAAACTATTCAATATAACTCACCACATCAGTAAAACAAAGAGTAAAACCAACACGATCTTATTAATTCATGCAGAAAAGACCTTGGTCAAAATCCAACATCCTTTCCTGATAAAAACACTTAACCAAAGAGGAATAGAAAGGAATTTCCTCAACATAATGAAAAGTCAAAAGCTAGCATTATACTTAATGGAAAAATATAGAAATAATTTCCCTTTCAAGGAAGGACCCGACAAAGATATCCACCATTACCACTAGTCTAGTAATTTTGCAATAATAATCTTCCATAGCATTTTACTTGTATGTGATACTAGTGATATCGTTCAAAAATTTCCACATTCTGTTGGATTATCTTACAATCTTTTTTGGGAAGGCAACAAAATATGCATCTGTATCTTCCAGTCAGTTTATCAGCCTGTCATCTTGAAAACCTCTTGATGTAGAACAGTCAGCATGCCCAGGGCTATATTCATTTGTTTAAATATATCTTCAAGTATTCAGAGTATTTAAGAGAAAAGTAAGGCACTCTATTGCAATGCAAATATAAATACTCCTGAAGGATGCAAAGTGACAGGGTTGTATTCTTTTCTTAAGGTAATTAATACTTATTCAGCAATTTTTACTTTTCTGAGAACTATCTTCTCAGGTTGGAATTATGGAAATAAGGTACATACACATACATTCTTTCAAGATAAAATCCATTATGAAAGCTTCTAGATAAGTAAGTATTCTTTCATGGAATGGTGCATAGATGTAGTCTTTGTGGGCTCAGGTTCAAGTTTCATTTCTCCTAGAAGGTACTTTGCTACTTTCAAAGGAAAGTTTAAAAGTAGTATGAGAATAATGGAATGTGCATAGTTAAGAAATCAATTTAAACAGTTTCTTTCTGAAAAACAATAGAAACTAACTTTTCTTTGCAACTTCTTATAAACAGATAATGCTGTTGTTGTTGTTGTTTGGTGCCATCAAGTCGTAGACGACTCATAGTGACCCTATGAACAAAAGGCCTGAGCACTGTTTGTACATAGAGTTTCCGGAGGTAAGCCATTTTGGAAGTGGATGCTGCTCATATCTGCATAGTACCTTTCTACCTAACACCACACACCTTCTCCGAGATCTTGCTGACTGCCCTAGTTCATCAATGATGATGAATTGTGTGTTACTCACAACTCTTTTATTATTAGGAAACCAACTGTCATGGATATGCCTCCATAAAATACTATTAACCTGGTATGAAATGATTCCTAGTATTATGATTATCATCCACCTCATTATGATTTGTTGTAATGAGACAAGGTGGTTGTTATGTGCCATGAGTCAGAATGTCATTATGGCTGACCCTCCGGTGATTTTTCAGATGCCGTAAATTGCAGGAGAGGAGATTGTTCATATTTTCATTAGATTAAAAAGAGTTAGTTTGTGTGTATTATGCTAATAATAAGGGTAGGATTTGTGTGCAAAGCAACAACTTAAATCAAACCACTACCATAACACTAATCATAACTTTGACCCAGTGAAAGGAGTTTTTATGAAGAGAGAATGGAATCACCATTTATCTTACAATAGAGAACATAAAAACCATCAAAAGAGGGACTTCATAACTGTCAAACAGGAAGAGTCAGGGGAGAATCAAGTCTTTGGCTTAGTATCTTGTGCTGAGAAACTTCTTGACTCAGGGGCAGATCAATACTAAGAAATGTATATATCTTCAAGGAATACTAGCCTATAGGTGTATGAAAGAATCAAGGAAATTCTGCACAGAAAGAAAGCCAGCAGAGAGAAAGTTTTCATACAGAAGCCAAATTCTGATTTTGGACTTGTAGCTAACTTAATGTGCAAGAATTATTTTGCTTTTTGTTAGTCTTTCACCTTTGTATTTCTGTTAAAGAATCACTCTATATCTAAGACAACAGTTATAAAAATCTCTTTGAGAAATAATGAATACGGAATGGGTTTGTGCTCTAATCTAGAATAGAGTTAGGTCAAAAGAACAGTTAATCTGAAATCATTACTGTAGGCATGTATTTGTAGCTAAGCAACAAAATAAAATAAACTGGCACTTCTATTACCCAGTTACCTTAAATTCATTAAAGGAAATGCTTCTAAGATCCATTATGACTTTTTAAAATTCCCTTTGTTTATGACTTCCTATTTTATTTTGAAGTGCTGATATCATTGTTGCAAACCAACATGGAGCTATATTTTTTAAATGGAACATACATAAAAACAACATATTGATGACTATTTCAGTGAAATGTCATGTTTATGCTGAAAGAATTAGATCCGTTTTATTTATACTGTGATATAATTTGGTTTCCATGGAAACCTGTATGCTAACCAAGCCAAGTAGAGCTCTATGTAGTTTATTTCTAAGTCAGCAAGCTTGACAAATTCTTTGCCCAAGGTGTTCACTAAATATAATCATTTTAATTTTATAAAGATGAAACAAACTGCCTAGTTAAACAGCTTTTTTTGGGGTTTGCTTTATTTTATTTAAATTTCCCTGAGGGGGAAAAAAAGACATTTTCCAAAGAAAAATCCATTGAATAAAAGTTTAAGCAATACCTTCACTTTGAATATCTGAACAACATCTGATTTTCAAATATCTTGGAGATATTGATGTTTAATTAGTTCTAAATATTACATGTTTTAATATCTATTTTGAATTGTGCCCAACATACGTAAATAGTATGAAGTAAGGTGAAAGAATTATACTGGTGTAATCAGTCTGAAGACAGTTCAAATACACTAGCTGCTTTATAGGAGATAAATAAACATGTCTTCCTATCTGAAACTCCGTAGAGGGTCAGCTATAAATGGGTTTTGACTTGGTGGCAATGATTGAGTGAGTGAAAGTAAAATTATAGCTTTAAATACTGAAAATAAAATAATAGGAATGTAACAGATAAGTAGAATTGAATAAATTCCTTGTCATCTAACAAACTGGTAAAATTAATTATTTTTAAAGTTTGTTTTAACTCTGAGGATGCATGCTAGTTTTACTCTTAATTAGTATGCCAATTCATGAGTATTTTCAGAACAACAGTATGTCTGGTGTAAAAGAAAACTCTCACATAGCACTTGCCACTGGTAAACTTTTGAAAATGTTAGGTCATAGCTCTTTTGATTAACAAAGAAAACAAAAACTTTCAGAATACATTGTCTGAATGCCAATTAGGTACACATTTCCAGCAAGATTGTGAAACAAAAAGGAGACAGATAAAACACCCATTCACTCTCCTCAAGGAGCTAATAGCAAAATACACACACATATACTTACTTATGCACACATGTACAATGTGCATATATTGCTAAGAAATGTTATTGTTGTTAGATGTCATCAAATTGACTATACCCAGAGAAAACAAATTGAAACTTCTCTCTATCCTGTGCCACCTCACAATCTCCGAAATGTTATAGAATCACTGTTAGTCTCCACTGTTACAGTCACTGGGTAAATCTACCTTGTTTGGGGTCTTTCTCTTTTTCTCTGACACTCCACCTAACCCAGTATTGTGGGGTGTTTTTTCAAGGACTGACCCCTCCTGGCAACACGTTCAAAGTATGTGAGACAAAGTTTCATTATTTTTGCCTCTAAGATGTACCCTGTTTGTGATTCCTACAAGACAAATTTGCATTTCTTTTGCTAAAAAATATTATTGTTGTTTTTATTAGCAGCCATTTGGTCAAGCATGACCCATAATGACCCTATGAAGAACAGATCTAAACCCTGTCCTATCCTGTGTGATCCTCACAATCTCTGAGATGCTTGAGATCATTTCTGTAGTCACAGTGTCAATTCATCTGATTGACTGTTTTCCCCTCTTACACCAACTCTCCACCACTTCAAGCATAATTTCTCTTCTCATGGAAAACCTGTACTAACAGCATGCCCGAAGTTTGAGAGATGAAGCTTGGCCATCTTTGTTTCCAAATAGCAATCTAGTACTTCTTCAACACTCATTGTTTTGTTCTTTGGCAATTCATGGGATATTCAGTATTCGTCTCCAAACCCAAAACTTAAAGGCATAAGTATTTTTCTTTTATCATCTTATTTTTTAAAATTTTCTCTTTTGTTATTGGTCTGTTCCAGTGTTCTACATCTGTTCATGTCAATCTGGGTAGGGCATGAGCTTCAAGGAATTTGTCCATTTCTTCTGTTTTTGTTGTTAGGTGTCGTCCAGTTGAGCATGACTCATAGCGACCTTATGAACAAAAGATCTGAACCCTGTCCTGTCCTATGCCAACCTCACACATTCTGACAAACAAGAACCCATTGCGGCAATAATCATACCAATCCACCTGGTTGAGGGTCTTCCTATTCTTCACCAACTCTCCACAATTTCCTTCTCCAAGAAATGGCTTCTCCTAGCAGTATCCCCAAAGTATGCGAGGTGAAGCCCCATCATTCTTGCCTCCAAAGAGCACTCTAGCTGCACCCCTTTCCAAGACATATCTGTTCATTCTCTTGGCCGTCTGTGGGTTGTTAAGTGTTCTTCTCCAGCTCCACAGCTCGAAGGTGTCAATTATTTTCCTTTCATCCTTATTAATTGTCCAGTTCTCAGATGCATAGCAAGTAATCAGAAAGACCATGGGCTAATCAGGTGTACCTTAGTCCTCAAACGGCCATCATTATACCTCAAAAATTTGAAGAGGTCTCTAACTGAAGATTTTCCCAGTGCAGTGCATCTCCTTATTTCCTGACTACTGTTACTAAGGGTGTTAATTGTGGATGCAAGGCAAGCAAAATGAAGCTATTGACAGTTTCAATCTCCTTTCTATCTATCATGTTCTTCCTTATCAGTCCAGTGATAAGAATCTTTTTTTCTCTTGACATTGAAATGCAATCCATTCCAAAGTCTACACTCCTTGATCATCTGCAACAAGTGTTTCAAGTCCTCCTCACTTGTAGCAAGCAAGAAGATTGTTTCATCTACATAACACAGGTTATTAATGAGTCTTCCTCCAGCCCTGATGCCATACTTTCCCCATAATGTCCTGCTTCTCAAATAATTTGATCAGCATACAAATTGAATAGATATGAAGAGAGAATACAACCGTGGTGCACTCCCTTCCCAATTCCAAATTATGCCATGCTCCCCTGTTTCATTTACACAACAGCATCCTGGTTCAGGTAGGGTTTCCACATGAACACAATCAAGTGTTCTGGGATTCCCATTCTTCTCAATGTCACCCACACTTGTTAAGATCCACACAATCAAATGCCTTTGCATAGTCAATAAAGAATACATTTTTCAGGTATGCGTTACATTCACTTAGGATCCATCTGACATCAGCATACGGTTGCTTTGAGTTGCCTACGATTCAACAGCACTTAACAACACAACAACAATTTCCACAGTCAGTTAGATCACCATTTTGAAATGGGGGGAAATATAGGTGTGTTTTGTTGTTTTGTGTTTGTTTTTTTTTTTTTTTAATTTATCAGAGTATACCGTTTCAAAGTATTCTGATAGTATCCATTTAATTTCATCTGGTTCTGTCCATTTCTAGCCCTATCATGCAGAACAAGTGAATAAAAAGATCATGGCCTGAATCAGCCACACTTTATTCTTCAGATTGACATCACTGCTCTTCAGTATTTTGGAGCAGCCGATATTCCAAATAAAACACTTTTCCTACTCTTTTTGCTGCCAGATCTAAGAGTGTTGATTGTTGATCCAAGAAAGATGACATCATTAATAATTCCAATCCTTCTCCAAGTATTATCATGATACTGCCTTTTGAGCCAGTGTTGAGGACCTTAGCTTTCTTAATGTTGAGAAGTAATACAAATTGAAGGCTGAAGTACTTGATCTTCTAAACCAAGCACTTCAAATTCTACCCATTTTCTGATTATGCTAAATGACATAGATTTTGGTTTTGTGGTTGTTGTTAGGTGCCATCGAATCACTTGTAACTCATAGCAACCCTATGTACAATAGCCCTGAAACCTGCTCTATCCTGTGCCAACTTTACTGTCTCTGACACATCGACCTTCATTACCCTAGTCACTGTATCAGTTTATTCATTGATAGTCTCCCTTTCTTTCTCTATCCCTACACCTTTCCAAGCATGATGTCCCTCACCAAGTACTAAGCCCTCCTTGAAACAAACCCAAAATATGTCAGAGGAAGCCTCAGAATCCTTGCCTCCAAGGAACAGCGTAGTTTCACCCTCTCTAGGATTAACCTGTTTGTTTTCCTGAAGGTTCATGGTATGTTCAACACTCTTCTCCACAGATCAAAGGCATGAATTCTCTATCATATAAAATTAGAACAAATAAAGTATTTGCTTCTGTGTATTTTGATTCACAGTGATTTAATGGGTGTCATAGCATAATCCTTTTTTTTTAACAAAGTTTACAGAAAGGTTGGATTTTCATTCATTCATTGTTGCACATTTCCTCATTCCCCATTCCCATCTTCCTCCCCAAATCCACTTTGCAATGCCTTCTTGTTCCAGATAATTGTCAAACACAAAATATCTAATTATATATTTTTCTTCCCCTCATCTCTTTCAACTGTAATACATTCTCACAATAGACTGTTGTTGTTGTTATATGCCATCAAGTTATTTGTGACTCATAGCAATCTTATGTATAGTAGCTGTTAATTATGCCCTATCTTAAGTTAATATCACTGTCTCTAAGATGCCTACCCATATTACAGAAGTTACTGTGTCAATCCATCTCCTCCACGGTCTTCCTTTCTTGAACTGTCCCTCCACCCTTCTTAGCATGATGTCCTTCTCTAAGGATTGAACCCTCCTGGCAACATGCCCAAAGTATGTGAGATAGACCTTCAAAATTTTGCCTCCAAGGAACAAGTTGGCTTTATCCTTTCCAAGACAAATATGTTAGTTCTCTTGGCAGTCCATGGTATGACCAATACTCTTCTGAAGCACCACAACTCAAGGTCATTAATTCTTCTTCCATCATCCTTAGTCATTGTTCAGCTCCACACTCCCAAGCATGATGTCCCTCTCCAGGGATATGTCCCTCTTTACAACATGTCCAAAGTACGTCAGACAAAGCCCCAAAATCCTTATTTTCAAGGAGTAGCCTGGTTTAACCCTCTCCAGGATGAATCTGTTTATTTTCTTGGTAGTCCATGGTATTTTCAATACTCTTCTCCAGCACCACAGCTCAAAGGCATCAATTCTCCTTCTATCCTCCCTAGTCATTATCCAACTCTCTGATGCATAAAAAGTGATTGCAAAACACCTTAGTTTCCAGAGAGACACCATTGTTCTTTAGTACTTGGGAGAGGTCCCTAACAGCAAACTTTCCCACTGCAATATATTTTTTCATTTCTTGGCTGCTGGTGCCAAGAGTGTTGACCGTGGAGCCAAGCAAATTAAAGTTGTTAACAATCTCAATCTCTTCACCACCCATCCTGATGATGCCAATTGGTCCAGTGGTGAGAATCTTTTTCTTCTTGACATTGAGCCTCAATCCATACTGAAGGCTGCAGTCCTTGACTCTCTGTAGCATGATAGAAGTTAGGATTTAATTGCACATTGAATAGTTGCAGTATATAAGAGTTGCTCCTGATCTAAGCTGTTATCTTTTCAATTGCTCTTATATATTTGAAAGTTTGGCAAGAGCAAGGCTTACAGAAGAATTAATATTTTTGAATCTTGGTGTTTGTGAAGAATATTCTATATCCAACAGACTGTCAAAAGAAATGTAGACTAGAGAAAGACAGGTTAACCCTCAATGAAATTGATCAACACAGTGACTACTACAATGGCCTTAATTAAGCATGACAAAAATCATCATGATGACACAGGATAGGGCAGGGTTCAGATCTGTTATTCATAGAATCACTATGAGTCATATTCAACCTGGTGTAACCTAAAAATAACATGTAACTTGTGGTTGTTGTTAGGTGCCATCAAGTTTCCAGAGACTCCTAGCAGCCCTTTGTACATTAGCTTTGAACCCTGTACTATTTTGAGTCAATGTCATCATTTCTGACAGATCTAATCTCATTTTTCCAGTCACTGAGTAAAGTAATCTTTTTCTGGATCTTCCTCTTTTGCATTGTCAATTTGTAAATTGTAAATTCCACCCTTCCAAGCATGATGTCCTTCTCCAAGGACTGGTCCCTTCTGGTCACATGTCAAAGTATGCAAGAAGGAATTTCAAAATCCTTTCCTCTAGAGAGCAGCCTGGTTTTATCCTCCTCCAGGATAGATATATTTATTTTCCCAGGAGTCCACAATATGTTTAACACTCTTCTCCAGCACCACAACTCAAAAACATCAATCCTTCTATCATCCTTGATAGCATTATCTCAGATGTTTAGTAACTAATTGTGAAGACCACGGCCTTAGTTTTCAGACTGACATCTTTGCTCTTCAGTACACCAGAGAGGTTTCTGAAAGCAGACTTTTCCAATGCAATTTGTCTTTTGATTTTCTGACTGCAGGTGCCAAGAGTGTTGATTGTGGAACCAAGCAAGGTGAAGTTGTCAACAATCTAAATCTATTCTCTTCTCTATTATGAAGCTGCCAATTAGCCCTTTGATGAAAATCTTTGTTGCTGCTGAGCTTCAATCCATATAGAAGACTACAGTGCTTGACTTTCTGCATTAAATGTTTCATGCCCTCCTCAGTTTCAGCAAGCAAGGTTGTATCATCTGCATAATGTAGGTTGTTGATAAGTCTTTCTCCAATCCTGATACCACATTCCTCCTCATAAAGACTAGCCTCCAAAATGATCTCTTTTGCAAGTAGACGGAAAGGATGAATATAGGATGCATCCCTGAAGCACACCTTTCCTGATCCTATACCATACAGTGTATCCCTGCTCTGTTCTGACGACTGCTTCCTAATCCAAGGATGTTGTTTTTGTGTACCATAGAGTTGTATTCAACTCATATGACCTTATGCATGTTTTCATAGGGAGTTAATCACAAAGGAGGAGATTACGGAACCTTCTCCCACAGAGCAGCTGGTGGCCTTGAACCATATGTTTTCAGGATTTCAGTCCAGCTTTTGCATATGCACAATTAACTATTATGTGATTCCCCATTGTTCTCAAGGCTAAAGATGGTTTATTGTGATTCATACAGTTAAATAAATGCCTTTGTATAGTCAATGAAACACAGATGAACATTGCTCTGGTACTCTATGCTTTTGCCAAGATCCATCTCACTGTAGCTATGATGTCCCTAGTGCCACGGCCTCTTTGAAATCCAGCCTGCACATCTAGCAATTCTCTGTTGATGTTCTGCTCTGGTCATTTCTGGATAATCTTCACAGCATCTTGCATGTGAGTGACATTAATGATATTGTTCAATAATTTTCACACTCTGTTTAGTCACTTTAAAACAAAATAGGAACAAATACAGATCCCTATTTCTTGGCATAAGCTGCTGAGCACATTGAGGGCAACCTTTGTTTGCTGAAATGTGTCAGTTGGTATTCCACCAATTACAGGGGCCTTACTTCTTTCCAGTTCCTTCAAATCAACTTTAACCTCCTTCATTATCACTTATTTTGTGTCAGCCAATTCTTTTTGGTATAGTGACTCTGTGTACTCCTTCCATCTTATTTTGATGTTTCCAAAGTTATGTGACATTTTACCTTCAGCATCCTTAAATATTGCAAATGAGAGGCTTGAACTTGTTCTTCAGTTACTTCAGCTTATGCAATGTCAAGCAAGTTTGGACTTCTTGACTTTCTAACTCCATGTCCTTGCACATTTCATTATAATATTTTACTATGTTTTCCCACACTGTCCTTTGAAATCTTCTGTTCAATTCCTTAACTTCTTGATTTCTTCCCTTTGCTTTAGCTTCTTGGCACTCTAGTGCAATATTCAAAGTCTCTTCTGACATCCATCTTCATCTTTTTTTCCCTCCTCTGTCTTTGTAATTACTTTTTGCATTTTTCATGAGTGATATTCTTGATATCCTCCCTCAGCACATTTGCTATTTGCTCATTTGTGCTTAAAGACTCAAAACCATTCATGTGATGGTCTTTAAATTTTGGTTGAATAGACTGGAGATCAGACTTATACCATATGTTCATATATCATTTTAATAGAAAGGGATATTTGTTTTATGAATACTTACTTAAAGTGTCACATTATCTTTAACACTGAACGGAAGTGTTAATAAAAAAAATAACCATAATGAGGAGAGAGAAATATTTGAAAATTTTATAGAGTCAGGAGGAAACACAAAGTCATAGTTACTTGTATTTCTAATTGGGTAAAATTTTATTATTCTTGTTGTATCCTTTATGCAAGTTTCATGCATCGAATTAATTTGGGTGTGTATTTTAAGTCGTGGTCCTTTTAATTCTTCTCATTTATGTGTGCAATAGTATTCAAATATGAGGTTTTTTAGTACACCAAGAGAAGGAGTTGACATAGAATTTTTTATACATACACTATAAAACAAAGCTAAATCAAAATTCTTCCAAGCCCACTGTCAAGTGTAAGTAGGGATTCAGAGTCACCTCCTTTTAGGTCCTGTCTGCCGACCTGCTGAGTGACTATATTGTATAGAATTGTGACCAAATAAGTGCCTATAGCACAGATTTGTAAAAGAGCAGCTCATTGGGATGGGGATGGGAGTACGGATGAAGTACCATTAAAAATATCTCGGTGTATTGAAGGGGAACATATTTAAAGTATCAAGGAGTTTGTAATGTTTGAGGAAATTTTTCAGGGGGTGTTCTTTACCTACTCTAGCAAGAGTCAAAGCAGAGTGCCATGCTCTTATAAGAAATACACTTGTGAGGGGAACTCGAGAATTTTTTTAAGAACGCTACCATGGACTGCTAAGGAAACAAACAGATTCATCCTGGACAGGGTAAAATTGACCTGCTCCTTTGAGGCAAAGATCCTGAGGCTTCATTTGACATACTTTGGACATGTAGTATGGAGTTATGGTCCTCGGAGAGGAACATCATGCTTGAAGGGTGGAAGGACAGCACAGGAGGGGAAGACCCTCTGAGGTGGATTGATTCAGTGACTGGGGTAATCGGGATGGGTGTGTCAGAGGCAGTGTGATTAACATAGGATAGAGCAGGGTTTAGCATTGTTGTACATAGGGTCCCTATGAGTCACAAGCGACTCGATGGCACATAACAACAACACCACCACCAACAACAACAACAACTACTGGTTTGTATGGTAGTTTGCTAACCAAAAGATTGGTGATCAGAATCCATTTGTCAGGAGAAAAATGAGACTGTCTTTTCCTGTTAGAATCTGAAATCTTAAAGCCAATGGAGAATTGGCATGAGTTTAAACTGATGCCACAACAGTGGTTTTGTTGTTGGGTTAGGGTTTTTAAAATTTGTTTATTTCTTTGGATAGTCACCTTTTTCTGTAGCCCAAAAATGCTAGAAGGAAATATTTTCAGTTGTTGGATGTTTAAATGTGATGAGGGTATTTGGATCCCAAGAGGACATCGGTCAGGTGAGAGTATCTGAGCACCATAGACAAGGTAGTCATATCAACTATGCTCCATAACAATAAAAATTGTACTTTATATGGGCTAAGCCACCCTGGGTACTTAGATATTTTTCAATATAAATCTTAAGTGATAATTCTTTGTGACTTTATCTTCATGTGGTAAGGCCTTCTGTATAATTCCCTGTTAATAATGAGTTGAAGGAGAGACAATAGACATAGAGATAGATCTTCAGACTAAAGTCACAAGAAAAGCACATACCAAGAAAAGTGGCTTTGTTGTGAGAACAGTTGTTGATAATGAAAAATTAAATTGGTTTTACTTTCAGAAAACCATTGGTAAGAATGCAGACACAGCCTAACTAGATGTGACTACAGTTGAAGGGGATGCTACTTTGCCTAGTGATCAGTTTAATATTTAATTTCAAATGGACATTTTTATTTATCTCAAAATATTGATGTGTCTGATCTTCCTTGGAGGTCATAGCTTCTAACTTGAACTCCTTCATTTCATATCATGGTCTGGCTGATCTTTTCCAAATTCAGTACATAAGCGAATGATGGGACTGTCAGGCAAACACTTTCTAGACAAAATAAATATATTAAAGTAAGAAGTCATATGACTTATATTTTTATTTTTACACCACACAGTAATTACTGCAACTAGAAAGGCCAAACTAATTTTCATGAGACAAATCACCTAAATTAGAAGCCAACATAAAACTATATTTCCTTTCTTTAATTACCTTGAATTAATCTTCAAAGTTATTTGAATAATATACAGTGAACTTTGCACAGTGATAAATTTAAAAAAATAATAATCACATCTATAA
>NW_006400229.1:229346-254988 GCF_000299155.1 Elephantulus edwardii | reverse complement strand
ATATATATAAGCATTTTACTTGACTCTTTTTATAACATCTTTTCATCTACATTTTTCATTTCTAATTTTTGGTTTTACATCAACATTCTTGTCAACATAGTTTTCAAACAAAACTCAATCTTGTTGCTCTTGGGTTAGAATTGAACTCCCTAATGTGTTTCTTTAAGGTGAAATTTCACAGGTGAAGATTGCTTATTTTTCACCTGAGGAGCTACTGGTGATTTCAAACCACCAAAAAAAGCACAGCATTTGGATTAGCAATATACTCCCTATGGACTGTATAATCAGAACATACCATCAATTGCTATAATTATGCTTAGATGCACTGTTAAAATTGTCCATATTTAAGGAGTGAAAGATATAAATTTCAAAGAAATAAGGGAGGCATAACAACAATTATCATATCTACCAATTGATCTTACCTATTTGCTTTGTCAAAAATAATTACATAATACTGAAAAAAATAATAATCGCACAATATAATTTTAACCACTTTATAATCAGTAACAAAAGACCATTGTAGGGTAAGGTCAACATTATAAAAACGAAAGGAAAAGTTTATACATTACTATGAAAAAAATAAAGAAAATATTATACACAAATAGGATAATTGTTGGATGCATGAGAAAGAAGGTGGAGGAAGGAAAATAGAGAAGTTTAGTGAAAGGGAAAGACAATACTCAATAATGGGGATGATCAAGCATAGTAACTGAAAACATGCATTTTTGTTATTGTTACGGTTTTTTTTTTGTTGCGGTTGTTAGGTGTAGTTGAATCATTTGTGACTCCAGGGACAACAGCTCTGAAAAATGCCCTGTCTTGAATGCATTTCATCGTCTCCGACATATCTACCCGCATTACTCCCGTTGCTGAGTCAATACATCCCATAAGAGACTTCCTCTCTTGTACTGTTCCTCTATCATTCCAAGCATGATGTCCTTCTCCAAGTACTGATCTCTCCTGGCAACATGCCCAAACTATTTGAGACTGAGCTTCAAGATCCTTGCTTCCAAGGAGCAGCTTGGTTGGGGTTTTTGGGTTTTTTTTTGTTTGTTTGTTTTGTTTTGTTTTGTTTTTTTTATATTAGAAAACACGATCTGAGTGAATGTCCAAAGAAAAACCAATGTAATTTGCAAACTTTCACTCAAGTAAAAAATAATATTATTGACATTTTCTTTTTATAACAATAGTAAAGTATTTGTTCTCTGAATGTTTTGCACATTTTGACATACATATGGAAGTAATAAACAGGTATAAGGTAAGATTAATATGGAAAGGAATGGATAATGTTATTTGACATATAAGCTTGTACTCATTGCAGGTGACTCTGTGACTTGGAATTTACATCATGATGCAATTTGATTCTAGTGTAATGATGTAATAGTCCCCCACTTTCTGATCTAATGTGATCATTCTTTGTTTTTACTTAATTCTGATTTTAAATATAAGTTTTAATTGTTATTTTAATGAAAATTTACAGAAAAGTTATGTTTTCAATCATTCATTGTTGCACATTTTATTCATTAATTGTTGCACAATTACATAACTCCCCTCCCCCACCATGTCAGTCTTCTTTGCAGTGATAGACCTGTTATTCTGGGCTTTTGCCGTATGGATAGTGTCTAATCATATTTTCCTTGTAGATAGTTCTTTCTTTCATCTGCTTCAATGCAATGGTCATTACATATCCACTCTTCTCATAATCTCCTCCCAACTTCTCATGTCAGACCTGCTTTATACCAGTGCTATGCAGTATTTGTCTTTTGTGACTGAGACATTTCACTCAGCATGATGTGCTCTAGGGCCTACGATGTTGTGTAATGTTTTATGAGATCACTGTTTTTCAGTGCTGCATAGTATTCCATTATGTGAAAATACTGTAAGTTTCCCATCCATTCATGTGCTGATGGGCACTTGGGTTGATTTTGTAAACCACTACTAATTTGGGAGGAACTGGAAGGCATTATGATAAGTGAACTAACTCAGTTCTCATTAAGGACAAATATTGTATAAAACCATTATTATAAAACGTGTGTAAAGAACCTAGAGGGGAAGGGTGGGAGCAGGTTAATCACAATCTGATGGGTGAAAGGAGGAGTGGTTAAAGAAATGGGAAAGATCCTGTGTGAAAAACAATGTATGCGAACTATAAAGTAAACCAGTATTAGTTGTTTGTTGTTATGTGCAGTCAATTCACTTTTGACTTAGTGACCCTTTGTACAATAGCCCTGAAATGTACTCTATCCTGCCAATTTTACCATCTCTCGCACACCTACCCTCATTACTCCAGTTACTGTATCAATCCACCTCTTCAATGGTCTCCCTCTCTTTCTCTGACACTCCAGCATGATGTCTCTCTCAAAAAACTGGTCCCTCCTTGCAACATGCCCAAAGTATGTCAGACAAAGCCTCAGGATCTTTGCCTCCAAGGAGCAGCCTGGCTTCACCCTCTCTAGGACTAACCTGTTTGTTTTCTTGACCATCCATGGTATATTTAACACTTTTCTCCAGCACTACACCTTGAAGGCATCAATTCTTTTTTATCATCCCTTGTCATTGTCCAGCTCTATGATTTATAGCAAGACTATGGCCTGGATCAGGCTCATCTTAGTCTCCAGACTGATGTCGTTGCTCTTTAGTACTTTGGAGAGAAAAAAAGTAACCTTAAATGCCATTCAAACAGATATATACACACCCATGCTTATTTCTGTGTTATTTACAAAAGCAAAGAGATGGAAGAAATCCCGGTTTTATATGGCATAAAAGAGTATGAGATATCAGTTAAAAAAATTGTGATCAAAAGGCAATATATTATTCTCGCTCTGTGATCCTAGGACAAATAATTGTGTTAGCCTTGACACATAGTGACCTGATGGACAATACACACTGTCTTGTTTCATCCTAACACTCTCTTAATCTATCTTGATTGACTTTCTCTCTTTTCTCTGACCTTGTCTTTTATCAAAAACTAACTGTAAGTAGGTCAAGGACCTAGGACTAAAACCAAGGACTATAAACTGTATTAGAAAAAAAAAACTCAAAAAACCAAACACCAAAACTTGGAAGAACTTTAGAAGCCCTAATCTACAATATAAACATTCTTCCAAGCATCCTAAAAGATCTACAACCAGGAGAGGATTAAATAGATGAATGGATGAATGGATTATTCTAAGAATAAAATCCCTATGCACATCCAAAAACTCCTCCAAGAGTGTAAAAAGGGAAGCCACAGACTGGGGAAACATATTTGGTAATGACATGTCTGATCAGGGACTTATATCTAGAATTGATAGAATACTTGAGCTCCACAACAAGATAAAGGGGAAGAACCCAATTGATAAATGGGCACAGGATATGAACAGACACTTTACCAAAGAAGACATTCAGATGGCCAACAAACAAATGAAGAAATGTTCAAAATCCTTAGCTATAAGAGAGATGCAAATCAAAACTATGAAATAGTTTGCTAGAAAGAATAGCAAAATTTAACAGAACAGCAAACAACAAATCCTGGCGAGGTTGTAGAAAAACTGGAACCCTTATTCACTCTTGATGGGAGTGCAAAACGGTGAAACCACTATGGAAGACAGTATGGCACTTTCTCAAAAAGTTAGAAATATAGATACCATTTGAGCCAGCAATTCCACAACTGGGAATATACCCTAAAGAAACCAGAACTGCCATCCAAGCAGATGTATGCACACTCATGTTTATTATGGCTTTGTTCTGAAAGCAAAGAGTTGGAAACAACCCAAGTGCCCATCAACAAACAAATGGTTAGAGAAGCTGTGGTATATCCACACAATGGAATACTACGCTGCATTGACAAACAAGGAGCTCATGAAATATTATACAAAATGGGTGACCCTGGAAGACATTATGCTGAGTGAAATCTCAGTCACAATAGTACAAATACTGCATAGTGCCATTGTTGTAAAATGAACTAACATTGAGGTTGGGGGAAAACTAAGAGGGGATTAATAATGTATACTGCATTGAAACATATGAGGGAGAGAACTGTTTAAAAGGAATATATGATTAGAAATTATTGTCATCACAAGAGTCCAGAATGAAAGCTTCCTAGTGGAGTGGACTGGGGGCAGAGGATTGTATAATATTTGTTTGCTTTTTTTTTTTTTTTTTACTTTTCAAAGAGAAAAAAAGAACTGGTGGAGAGGGATGGGCAGGTAGAAAATTGTGCAAAATTGAATGAATGTAAATCAGTCTCTGCAAACTTTCATTAAAATAAATTAAAAAATAAAACGAATTATATCTTTTTCTAGCAGTTGATAACATGATCTTGATAACATTCTGAAGTACATGTTTCTTGTGTCTAAGATTTGGCTGCATTTTCTCCAAGATCCATTTTTTTGTTGTTCTTATTTCTCAACTTATTGTCATCAAGTCAGAATTGACTCACAGCTGGTTATCCAGGGAGTTTTTAGTGGTTGTAAGTAAACAGGAGGAAATAGTCCATCATTTTTCTGGGAGCCAATGGTGAATTTGAACCAGTAGAGAGGTACTAACTTTGAGTAAGAAGCACAACTACTCATGGACTGTACTACCAGAACTTCTTGTTCTTTTGGTAATTTATGTGTATTCAATATTCTTCATTAACACCTCATTTCAAAGACATCAATTTTTCTTCAGTGTTCATCTCTTGTATAACTTCCATAGGTGGTGGTGGTTGTTGTTGTTGTTAATTGCTATTGAGTCTTAGACAATTCATAGCAATGCTGTCTCTGAATGAAAGACCTGAACAATTGTATAACTTTCATCGTTTCTCCAAGTTCATAGATTTTCCAGAGGCAAGCTATTTCGGAAGTGGATGCCACTCCTGCTTCCAAGCTTGTTTTAATCAGGGAGATCCACCAAACACTGTCCACCATGGGAAACCATTATAGCATTTTATGCATCAGTGTGACACTGTTCAGCATCACAGCAACCATGAGTTTCCTCTGAACAGCAAATGGACAGACCAGTCTATACCACTTAGAAGAATGTTTGACCAAAAACAATTAAAACCAGTCCTGAGGGCCACAGATTAAGATCACCCACCTTTTATGTGGTGGCATAACTTTCTATCCACCAGGCCACAGAGCTCTCTTGTTGTTGTTGTTGTTATTGTCATTAAGTACTATCGAGTCATAGATGACTCATAGTGAACAACTTCAAATACATATTGAAAATACCATGACTTAAGTAAAATAAATAGAAAGTAATTAAATACTGTCCATGAAAATATCTGTTTCAGTGAGTTCATACCAATTCCTAATCAACATATTTTCTTTCTTTATTTTTATATTTTTCTTTCCAGGCACTCATGAAATACAGTTGAGATTAAATCACAATTGTCCTTCAAAATTTGCACTACATATGAATCCAGTGTATTTAATGGAGGGGATGAGAGGATAGATGTTTTTCCTTATTTTTTTCCTGATTAAAAAGACTTTAAATAACTATAGCTTTAAATGGTAATGAATCCTGTTTTCCCTAAGTAGCCTAATCTAGATAGACCAAATTTTACATATAGAGACTTAGTTCTGATTTTTGTATAGTTAAAATGGTCAATTTACTATTGCAAATATTATAAGAAATAAATCATTCACATCTTTGTCTTGTAAATGTGACTGAACGGCACAAACTGTTGTCAGAGAGAAGAAAAAATAATGATAACAGTGAAGTGCATCCATAACCTTCCAGTGCTAACTGGACATCTGGAAAAGATATTTTTTTAATTTATTTATTCATTCGTGAGACAGATATCACAGCATGTTGGCTCACCCCACGGGGTGTTGAATAGTACTTGCATTGTTGAATGTAGCTATTTTCTATAATTATTCAGACTAACACATCAATTTGGAAGTTATTTGTTGTAATAAGTTCCAACGAAATTGTTTGTTGTAATTATTCGATACTTTTATAGGCCACATAATAAAGAAGCCAAGGTACAAAATGAATCACATGCATTATCTTATACAAGCTATTTATTCTGATCGTAAAAAATGAAAACATCAAATTACCATGAATTAAACATAGCATTATTAGTGTTATGTTTTATTTTGTTTTCTCTTTTTGAGAATAATATTATACCACTGTCGTAACACTTGACAGCACAAGTGCTAGAAGTGATACAGTGTGCAGTTACCCAAAAGGTATTTACATTTTATGTATTAAAACACTTAGATATTATTGCCATAATAAATGTGAATGTTACCAAATTAAAGGACAATTGTCACGTTAGTGTATATTTGGTAATTTTAATTTCAAATATGCATTTTTGATTAGTTAGATCAACAGAGTCAAATAAAAAGTGAATACATTTTTAGTTTCTTTGGTTTTATCTACACACTTTATGTATTTCTTGCATAACTTAAGCATATTAATGGGAGAAGACAGTCTTGGAGAAGGGCCTAATGTTTGGGAAAGCAGAGGATAAATGAAAAAGAAGAAGAAACTCAAAAAGAGTGAAGATACATAGCTGGTGGCTCTCATACTTTATGGCATTTGCAGGGTAGCTACCTGATATATTGGCTGGAAGAGAGTAACACGTTTTCCCATTTCAAAGAAAAGTGATTGAATAAGATACATCTTTTAAAAATAATATTGTTAATATCACACACAATATTGTTAATTATCATCTTCTTGAATGCAATTAAGAATGGTTGGATCACTACATTAGGAGAAACAGCCAGAATTTCAAGCTGGATTCAGAGAAGAACGTGTAATATGAAATTTCCCTACTAATATCAAACAACTCTCAACTGAAAGCAATGAAGTTCAGAAAAATACTCATTTATTTTTTATTGACTAAACAAAGGCATTCTATTGTAGGTATCATAATGAAATATGAATAGCATGAAGTTTTGTTCATTCGTCTTCAACATTTCTTCCCCCATTGTTTTGGACTCTATGTTCTAAAGCAAGCCTATAGTAAGAAATTTGGATAACAGCTATCTGGCCAACTAATTAAAGAGATCCATATTGCCCTAAATCTAAAACAAGGGATCCAACACAGTGGCCAAATAATGAACAAATATCTTTCAAATTACATGTATTAAATATTACTGAGGATCTTTTTAAACAATCTAGAGCAGTTCATCAATAGAAATTGGATTAAGAAAAGACCAAGAATCAAAGGATTTCATGGCTTATGCCAGAAGGATCTTGGCTGAAATCAGAGAATACCAAAAATATGTGTACTTCCAATTTTATTGATTATGCATTGCTTATGTGAG
Organism: Elephantulus edwardii; assembly: GCF_000299155.1. Lineage (NCBI taxonomy): Eukaryota > Metazoa > Chordata > Mammalia > Macroscelidea > Macroscelididae > Elephantulus > Elephantulus edwardii. Next base: position 247,750 of record NW_006400229.1, on the reverse strand, counting down.
ATGGATCCTGAATACCAGGAATACCAGAAAAATGTCTATTTGTGGTTTATTGACTATGCAAAGGTGTTTGATTGTGGATCATGACTGACATTAGAAAAAATAGGAATCCCAGAGCACTTGATTGCTCATTAGGAAGCTATATTTGAAGCAGGAGGCTGTTGTGCATACAGAGCAGGGGAGCACTGCTTGGTTTGGAATTGGGAAGGGAATGTGTCAGGGATGTATTTTGTCTCCATACTTGTTCAATCTTTATGCTGAGCAAATAATCCGATAAGGTGGGCTCTATAAGGAGGAAGGGGCATCGGGATTGCAGATAGATTCTTTAATAACCTGTGCTATGAAAATGACATAACTTTACTCCCTAAAAGCGAGGAGGACTTGAAGCAATTTTTGCAGAAGTTCAAGGAATGCAGACTTCAGTATCAATTGCATCTCAATTTCAAGAAAACAAAGATTCTTACCACTGGACCAATAGGCAGTGTCATGATGGATGGAGAGGAGATTGAAACTGTCAACTACTTCATCTTTCTTGGATACTCAATTAACACCCTTGGTAGGAACATTTAGGAAATAAGGAGATGCAATGCGCTGGGAAAAATTGCAGTTAGGGGTCATTTCATAATTATTAAGGAGTAGTGATATTAACTTGAGGACTAAGTTATGTCTGATTCAGGCCATAGTCTTTCCAATTACTAGCTATGTATCTGAAATCTGGACAATTAATAAGGATGACAGAAAAGAATTGATGTGTTTGAGCTGTGGTGTTGGAGAAGAGCACTGAACATTCCATGGACAGCCAAGAGAACGAATAGACATGCCTTGGAGAGGATGCAGCCGGAGTGCTCTTTGGAAGCAAGAATGATGAGGCTGGGAGGTACTATTTCTTGAAGAGTGGCATGATCTTGTGAAAAATGGAGAGTTGGAGAAGGAGAGGAAGACCCTCAACCAGGTAGGCTGACATACTGACTGTTGCAATGGGCTCTTGTGTGTCAGGAAATGTGAGGATGGTGAAGGACAGGACTAGTTCAGATCTTTTGTTCATAGTGTCACATTGAGTTGTACTCGACTCGGTGTCACCTAACAACAACAACAACAACATGAGTAAGCTTTTAATGATGAGAGTCATAACAAATAAAGATTGAATAATATTAAAAAGAAAAACAATAATACCTGTAAATCAATTACAAACATGTCTACCAATGATAATCTTACATTGATCAGGAACCAGAAGTTCAATCTGTATTCAAAAGAAGATAGAATAAGAGATCTAATTGTTCATTACATGCATCTTGATCTGAAGCACAGAGAAGCAGAGAGATGCTTACATTTGTTTTATAAAAAACATCCATTCAACCATGCAAATCTTATGGCTGATTATTATAAAAGAATTATTATAACTAATTTTGGTTAATTCTATAAAATATGTAAATTCCAGAAAACATAGCCACGTTCATGCAGATCAAGAAACAATCATTCAAGGAGACCAGGAGTGTACTATATGGTTTCAAACTGAAAAGATGTGTTCTTTCATTTTACTATTCTGCAAATGTTGCGATCTGGAGTTGCAAGAGCAAGTACCTGGCCAGAGGCAAATATAGGCACAACTTTCCAAACTTTGCTCACTATTACTTGGTACAGAGAGAGCCTCTAGTTTTGGTTTTGTGGTTTTTGTTTTTTATTTTATTAATTTTAAGGAACATTTACTGAGATTTTGGATTTCCATTCATTCATTGTTGCACTTTTCTCCCTGCTTCCCTTCCCCCAATTCACTCCCCTCTTTGAAAAGTAAAAAGAAAAATTCCTTTATTGGTATACAATCCCCCCTCACCACCACAGGTGCCCCGAGTACACTCCACTATGCAACCTTAATTCTGGACTACTGTGATAACCATAATATCGTATCATATATTGTTTTTAAACTGTTCTCTCCCTCATCTGTTTCAATGCAGTATACATAATTTTTCCAGGTTTTTCTCAGTCTTACCCCAATCCTGATGTCAGTCCCATTCTACTACAGCGGCACTATGCAGTATTTGTCTTTTTGTGACTGAGATATTTCACTGAGTATAATGTCCTCCAGGATCACCCATTTTTAATAATATTGCATGAGTTCCTGGTTTTCCAATGCAGTGCAGCTTCTCTAGCCATTAATATATTGGTGGGCTCTTAGGTTGTTTCCAACTCTTCGCTATTGTGAACAAAGCCACTATAAACATGGGTGTGCATATATCTGCTTAGATGGCGGTTATGGTCTCTTCAGGGTATATTCCCAGTAGTGGAATTGCTGGATCAAATGGTATCTCTATTTGTAACTTTTTGAGAAAGTGTCACACCACTTTCAAATGGTGCACCATTTGACACTTCCACCCTCTAAGTTTAACTTCCCCATAGAACGCAGGTGGATTCCTGCATTCTACTCACTGTTTCTGGGAACAGAGAGAGCCTCTTTAAATTTCTGCTGAAGTAGGTAACTGGCAGAAAGTCGTTTTGGGGTTTTTTGTGTCACAAGCAATCAATTACATTCACAACTTTGTGTTTCCACTGATCATGCTCACTTATATCATGTTGACTTACCACGTACACTCATTTCTACTGCATTGTCAGTGTTCTCACTGTGTTGTATGGTTTTTCAGAGTATTTCTCAGTACTATGTGATAGAATATGCAAATCCATTTTTATTATTGGAGAGAGATTGGAAAAGATATAATGGAACTATGTCTGATTTGTAACAAATGCTTAAGAGAGGTGAACTGTCCCATAACATTTAAAAAACAACACAAAAATTTTCTAGTACTCAATGGAGAAAAGAGGTTGACTGAACAAACTACTTTCTTCTCAGACTGTTCTACATTAAATCTTCAGAAGATGATACTTTATAAGACTTATTAGCAGTCTCAAGCACCAGGAATTCATGTATTCTGAAAATGTTAAATTTTTTCTTCATCAAAGACAATGAGCTCAGATAGTGTCTCTGCATATCTCAAGCCTTTAGCAATTCTTCCTCCAACCATGATGCTTCTTTCTTCTCTTTGTAGTCCAACTTCTTAGATTTGCTTAGTGAACAGATGGAGTAGATATGGTGTAAGGATACAAATCTGACACATAAATTTCCTCATTTTTAATCAGTGCTGTATGCCCTTGTTCTGTTTCAAAAATGGCTTGATTTGTGCATTTTCCACGTGATTATTTTGAAATCTCATTCATTTCAATGTTATCTTTAATATTCTATGATACACTATCAAAAACTTTTGAATAGAAAAAAAGCATAAGTAAACATCTCTCTGTTATTGTTCCATTTAGTGTTCTGTTAAAAATATGCACAATAATTTAATAAAGAAATAAAATTATTACAAAGGGTTGTATTATCAACTCAAATACATAAGGTTTGAATATATCATCTTCTTCAATAGAGAAATACAATCTTCTCTCATGCAATTCACGGCCTATAAGAACCTGTTAGAAGTATAGCTGTGAATTGGTTCTGGCTCAACAACACATAACAATAACAACATGAATTAAAATGTATTATTTGTTAAGTATTCTTTCACATATAAACTAATTTTTATTAATAGCTTTACTATTTTTTTCCTAATTTACTTGAAGGGAGCTCTGGTGACTTAGTGGTAAAAAATTGTGTTTTCATCCAAAAGGCACACAGTTCACAGTTCAAGCCCTCCAGCATCTCCACAGGACTATGGGCAGTCTTGAATAATTTACTGCTTCTGATATTCTGCTAGGGTGTCATATATGAGTCAGTTATGACTCAAATATACATGCAACTCATTTATTTTAACAATTTAAAAAATGAATTATGGTGTTTTTTTAAAAAATACGCCAACTATTCATAAACGTCTTGTTAATTGTTGCCCCGAACTCATTGCCTTTTAGTAGATTCTGTAGTGATTCATAAAGTATAACTGTCCCATAAGGTTTCAACATTTTAAATTCATTTTTTCCATTTTAAATTCTTATGGAAGCAGTCTATCTCATCTTTTTTACCACAGATCACTTTGTGAGGTTGAGCAGCTGACCTTTGGGTTCACAGACAAATACCATAATGAAAGACCCACTAAAATTCCTGGCAACCCTCCATCGAGCATGTGAAGCTATAAATGTTTATGGAAGGAGACTAACTATCTCTCTCTCATGGAGCAGCTGGTGATTCCTACACTGACTTTTACGTTAAAGCACAGTGCGTAAGGCACTACGCCACCAGTAGGTCTTCCAGAACAAAAAGCTCCTTTATTTTTTATACAGATCTTGTTATTGTCATGTGTCCTCGAGTCACCTGTGATTCGTTGTGACCCAATGTACAACAGCCCTAAACCCTGTTGTATCCCTTGGCAATCTTATTGTCTCCGACACACCTATACCCACTACCCCAGTGACTTAATGCATCTCATCGAGGGTCTTTCTCTCCTGCGCTGTCCCTGCCCCCTCAAGTATGATGTCCCTCTCTTAAGGACTGATTTTGCTTTGCAACATGTCCAAAATGTGTCAGACGAAGCTTCAGAATCCTTGCCTTCAAGGATCAGCCTGGCCTCACCCTCTCCAGGTCAAACTTGTTTGTTCTCCCAGCAGTCTGTGGTATATTCAGTACTTTTCTTCAGCACCTTAGCTCAAAGGCCTCTTCTTCGATCATCCGTTGTCATTGCCCAGCTCTCTGATACAGATCTAAATGTAAATATTTGTTGCACTATATAATTCAAGCTATTTAGTTATTCCAGAACCTTTTCTAAAGTATCAGTGTTATAAACTATTGAAATACATGCTTATATATTTGTTGTTGTGTGCCATATAGTCAGAAACAACCCATTTCTGACCATCCACTGGGTTTTCAGAGGCAGTCAATCTTACAGGAGGAGATTGTTTATCCTTTCCCTGCAGAGAAAATGATGGCCTCGAATTGTAATTGTGTGCCTTCACTATTAAGCTAGTTTCTTGCCCCTATGTATTGTTTCCTTCTAACAAATTCCTGTAGTTGATTGTACTATATGAAAATTATTAAATTTGTTTACAATCTTTTACAACAATGGGACATATATCTATGCATTCATGAATGTTGTTGTGGTTGTTAAGTGCTGTAGAGTTGTAGTGACTCATAGAGACCTTGTGAATGAAAGATCTGAACAATTGTATAATTTTCATCATTTCTCCAAGTTCATAGGGTTTCCAGAAGCAAGATATTTCTGAAGTTGATGCTACACCTGCTTCCAAGCTTGTTTAATTGGAGAGTTCCACCAAACACTGTCCACCATGGGTAATCATTATCATATTTGACACATCAGTGTCACTATGCGATTAGTAATAATTAAAAGTCATAAAAGCCATTCATCCTGTCCTTCCTTCTCGTATAATTGAAGACAGCCTGACTGTACAATTCTCTGCAAGCCACTACTGTGGTTTTACATTATCTAGTGTAGTGAGTGAGGAATTGTGTTGTCAACTCAAAGGCACGCTGTTCAAATCCACCGGCGGCTCCTTGGGATAAAGAAGGACAATCCTCTCCCATGCAACTTACAGCCCCTGCAAAACCGTTGGAGGGTCAACCATAAGTCGATTATGACTCCACAGAAATGAGAGAGACAATTTATAAAAACAAAAGTAAGTAGGCAGCATCATTCTTAATTGCATTTCATTTAATCTAACATAGTAAAATTGTGATTATCACAATATATTACCAGATCATGTTGTGGATGAGAATGTCACTTCTTGATTTATACTAAGTCTTTGAAACTTGGTGTCTGTTTCACATTGACAGTACAATCGTGTTCACTGGTTCCATTTCAAGAACTCCACAGCCAGCATGTGGCTAATGGCTTTGCTATTGGACAATGAATTAGAGCAAAAACACCTCCCTCAATATTTCAAAAGGGAGCACTGGTGTAGTCCATAGGAGTTGCACTGCTCCCTATCAAAGGCTGTTTCAAATCCACCAGCAGCTCTGAAGGAGAAAGATGGACAATTTTTTCCCACGTAATAAACACTCTCAGAAGCTCAATAAGGTGTGTGTGTGTGTGTGTGTGTGTGTGTGTGTGTGAACTATGAGTTGATTTCAACTTGATGGCACTGAGTTTGAAATTTTTAAAGTATATTTTAAAGTGTCACCTTCCTACCCTCATTTTGAGATCCCAATATCTTACTTGTTGACCTGGAGATAGTATTGACCTTGAGAAGGAGAAGAAAATGATAAAATAACTGTTGAGATGATAAACTTTTCAAGTTTTTTTTATTTTATTTTCTCATTTTCAGTATTAGCCAAGGTTTCTAAATACATGGACAAATTCTGAGTTTGAAGGAAATAAAGAATATTTTTTAGAAAGCAAATCAATTTTTGAAAGGATTTTTTAAAAAATAGAAACAAAACTGCTTGATGGCATAGTTGGCAGGATACCTCAAGATACCGAATCTTTTTCTGAGATATATAAAAGAATATGGAAAGAAGGAAGATCATAAAAGATAAATGAATGATTGCATATAAAAAGTAGATTTTCTGCTATAACAAGTTTTCTCAGTCTGTCTTATTCTGGACATGACTATTGTTTCCATGATAAACTGCTCAGTTTGATGTTTCCTTTATTTACAAACTGTCTGAAAAAGAAAAAAGGAGGGGGAACTGAAGCATTATAGTCACTGAAAGAGGTTAATGTTCTTAGAAAATCTGAAATTGAAAATTAAAATAAGAGTTTGAATAAGTTATAGAAAAGGGACAAATGAAAGCAAATGCTACATTTGGGCAGCCTATTATGCCATGGGTAAGGACATGCGTCTCAGGATTGGATGGGAATATTGTTTCCGCCAGGAGATTTGGAAGCAGCTTGAACAGGATTTTCTGCTCAGTGCCTTGAACAAATTTGTAGAAAAAATTAACCATCTCTGCTAATGGTGAAAATCAACAGTACTATTAAAAAAAAATTCTTTCTTTGTTTCCTAGATTTTAATTGTTTGCCTCTTCAGTAGTGGGGGGGGTGTGTGATTTGTATATCTATATTTATATTTTAATATAGCACACTGGTATTATTTTATAGATGTGTCTGTTAATATTTTAACACAACATACTGGTATTATTTTATAGACACTGTCAATAGAATTAAAAATTAGAACAAAAATGTACCAATGATAGGTACAAACTATTCACTAATCACTAATAGATTCTGTTTTAACTTGGGATAAAATGCCACCTGGAAATATTGTATATCTTATTGAGAATGAGAACCACATTAGCATTTTGGATTAGAAAACCAAAGTCATAAATATTTTCAGTTATTCAGTCACTTATTCACCACTATTGTACCAGCAGTTAAGAAATCAAAAGATGTGTTGCATTGAAAAATCTTTTGTCAAGAAAGCCTTAAATATAATAAAGAACAATAACATTCTTTTGAAGACCAAGGTGCACCTGATTCAGAAGAGCCTTTTCAACTACCTGCTAAGTGTTTGAAAGCTGAACAATGAGTAAGGATGACAGAAAAAGTTCAATGCCTTAGAATGGTGATGTTGTTTGAAAGAACTGAATATTGCATGGACTTGCAAGAGAACAAACAAATATGTCTTGAAAAAAGTGACACCAGAATGCTTCTTAAAAGGAAGGACGATCAAACTGTACCTCATATACGTTAGCTATGTTGGGAGAGACCAATACTTGGAGAAGGATATTATACTTGGAAAGGTTGAAGGCCAGCAAAGGAAAAGAAGACTCTCAATTAAAGACTCTCAGTTGCATAGTGATTACCTCAATGAGTATTTTAAAGATCATGAAGATGATGTAGGATAGGGCAAGGTTCATATCTGCTATTTATAGTGTAGCTATGAACCATAACTAACTGACTGCACCTAACAGCAATATTGTTGTTGATTGCCTTCAAGTCGAGCATGACTCATAGTGACCCTATGAATGAAAGGCCTGAAGCTCCTCTACAACTATGACATTTATCAAAGTTCATAGAGTTTCTGTAGACATATTATTTAAGAAGTGGATGCCACTTTTGCTTCCAAACCTGTCATAGTATCTTATTGTTGTTATGTGCCATTGAGTCGCCTGCAGTGTACAGCGGTCCTATGTATAGCAGCTCTGAACCCTTCCCTGTCCTGAGCCAGTCTCACTAATTCTGACACGCCAACCACCATTGCCCCAGTCACTGCATCAATCCATCTCATCTGGGGTCTCCTCCTCCTGTGCTGTCTGTCCTCCCTTTCAAGCATGATGTCCTTCTCCAAGGGTCAATCTTTCCTGGCCATGTGTCCAAAGTAAGTGAGGAAGAGCTTCAAAATCTTAGCCTCCAAGGAGAGATTTGGTTTCACCCTCTCCAAAACAGACCAATTTGTTTTCTTGGCAGTCCATGGTATGTTCAAGACTCTTCTTCAGCATTTCAGCTTGAAGGCATCTATTCTTCTGTCATCCTTAGTCATTGTCCAACTTTCTGAAGCACAATAAGTAATTGAGAAGACCATGCCCTGCATTAGGTACACTTTGTATCTAGATTGACATCGTTGGTCTCCAGCACTCTGGAGAGGTCGGTGACAGCAGATTTTCCTGTTGCAATTTGTCTTTTGATTTCCTGACTGCTGGTGTTAAGATTGTTGATTGTGGATCCAATTTAAAAATGCTTGTAAAATTGAGCATCCAAGCTCAATTTCTTCTCCATCTAATATAGTGCTTCCAATTTGCCCAGTGGTGAGAATTTATGTCTTCTTGATGTTGAGTTTCAATACATACGGAAGACTACACTCCTCGACCTTTTGCATACAATATATGAACTTCAAAAGACTAATTATAACTACTTTAATATTATATATGTTGTTCTTGTTGTACATAGGTGCTGCTGAGTTGAGTACGAGTCACAATGACATTATGAACAACAGATCTGAACATTGTTCTATCCCGTGCCAATGTGATAATCTCTGACGCACTCAAGCCCATTGCCACAGTCACCATATCAACCCACCTGGTCAAGGGTTTTCCTCTCTTTCACTACACCTCCACCTTCTCAAGCTTTATTTTTGCCATCAAAGTGCACTCAGGCTACCGATCTCCAAAACATATCTGTTTGCTATTTTGGCAGTCTATGGGAGCTTCATACATCCATACATATGGTTTTCAGAGGCCTGCTATTTCAGAAGTGGGTGGCCAATCCTTCTTCCTAGTCTGTCTTAATCTGAATGTTCAGATTTAGAGAAGTATCAGATAGACGAGCATTTTATAGTAAAAGTAAAAGGTATATCCCTTATTGTGGAGCTAACCATTAGTGTTGTCCCTTCCTTTGAAACACGTGTCTTTACCCACTTATTTCCCTGCTCCACCAACCACCAGGATACCCATCCACTTCTACCCATTCCATTCACATCTGTCTCCCATTAACCAATCCTTGATCTAATAGCTTATATATGAAGCATCCTAGGCTTGCTTCTGTGATTCCAAACACTTTGGCTGCTGGTAGTTTCTTTTGTTGGGACCAGTGTCTCTGAAATTTAGTGGTCATGTTTCCCAAGTGAAGGCGATGTGTCCTGTAGAACCAGTGTGCAGATAGGTTTTTTTCTCGGGCCTGAACGAATTCCACGCGGGTTTGGCCTCTCCAATGTTACCTGGGAAATGGCGGGGAGTTCTATGGACCCTTCAGCTGCTCAGCGTCTTCGCCAGTCAGACTCCTTTATGCCCCCACTATGCAGCCTGAGGAACGATCTTTACAATCACTTGTTATGCATCAGAGAGTTGGACAGTGACCAAGGAGGACAGAAGGAGAACTGATGCCTTTGAGCTGTGGTGCTGGAGAAGAATATTCAGAGTACCATTGGACTGCTAGGAAAACAAACAGATTCATCCTGGAAAGGGTTAAACCGGGTGGCTCTTTGGAGGCAAGGATTCTGAGGCTCCGTCTAAATACTTTGGACATATTGTAAGAAGAGACCAGTCCTTAGAAAAGAACATCATGCTGGGGAGGGTGGAGGGACAGCACAGGAGGGGAAAGCCCTCTTTGAGGTGGACTGATTCAGTGGCTGGAGTAATAGGGATGGGAGTGTCAGAGATAGTCCAATTGGCACAAGACAGAGCACAGTTTAGGGCTGCTGCACATAGGGTTGCTATGAGTCACAAGCAACTCGACGGCACATAACAACAAAAACAAAAATGGGAGCTTCAGCACTGTTCTCTAACACCACAGTCCAAAGAAGTCAATCCTCCTTCTGCCATCCTTACTCACTGTCCAGCTCTCAGAAGCATATAGAGTAAGTGATTGAAAAGATCATGGTCTGAATCAAGTGTACCTTAGTCCTCACACTGACATCACTGATCTGAAATAATTTGGTAAAGTCCCTGGCTATAGACTTTCCCAGTGCAATATATTTCTTGATCTCCTGACTGCTGGTACCAAGTTTTTTGATTGTGGATCCAAGTAAGATGAAGTCACTGACAGTCTCCATCTTTTTTCTGTACATCATGATGTTGCTTATCTATTCAGTGGTGAGGATTATTGTTTTCTTGATATTGAGAAGCAATTCATATTGAAGATTGCCCTGTTTAAACTTCTGCAGCAAGGGCTTCAAGTTCTTCTCACTTTCAGCAAACAAGTTTATTTCATCTACATAACAAATGTTTTTAAAGAGTCTTCCTCCAATTTCGATGCCACATTTTTCTTCAAAGAGTCCAGTTTCTCTAAAAATTTGTTCAGCATATAGAATAAATAGGTATGGAGAAAAGATACAACTCTGGAACACAACTTTCCTAATTTTAAATCGTGTAATGTTCCCTTGCTGTAATGGCATAAGAGCCCCTTGGTCTAGGTACATGTTTTGAATAGGCTCAATCAAGTATTTTGAAGTTCCTATTCTTCTCAATGTTAGCCATAGTGTGCTATGAGCTACACAATCAAATACATTTGCATAGTCAATAATGAAGAAATTAACGTTATTCTGGTATTCTTTTCTTTCAGTGAGGACATCAGCAATGTGAAATGGCCTCTCAAATCTAGCTTGAATCTAATAGTTCCCTATCTATGTACAGTTCTATCCATTTTTGAATAATCTTCAGCTGTATTTTGCTGGCATGTGATAATAAAAATATAGTTCAATGATTACCACATTCATTTGGATAATTTTTCTTGAGAATGGAAACAAGCATTGATCTCTTCCGGTAAGGAGGACTGGTAGCTGTTCTTCAAATTTCCTGGATAGACTGATGAGCACTTGTAGGGCTGCATCTGTCATTTGAAGCATTTCATTTAGTATCCCTTCAGTGCAGCTTGAATTTCTTCCTTCACTGTTGTCGGTTCTTGATCATATGGTACTTCCTGAAATATTTTAGTGTTGGCCAATTATTTTTGGGTGATTCGGTGCATTCTCTCCATCTTTTGAAGTTTCAAGAATCATTCAGTATTGTTCATAACATTCCTAAGTATTGCAACTTGAGACTCAAATTTCTGTTTAGTTCTTTCAGCTTGAGAAATGCTAAGCTAGTTCTTTTCTTTTTATTCTCCAATTGTAGATCTCTATACATTCTGTTTTAGTAATTTGTTTTGTCATTCTGTGTTGTCCTTTAAAATCTTAAGTTTAGCTCTTTTATTTCTGTATCTCTTCCCTTTGTTTTGGCTTCTGAATATTCCAGTACAGTTTTTAAGATATATTCTGGAATCTGTTTTGGTATTCTCTTTCTTCTCTGTCTGTTTGTTTGTTTGTTTTTGCTTTTGGGTTTTTTGTTTGTTTGTTTGTTTTTGGTGTTGCTGAGTTGGATTATTTTAGTATTATTAATTTTTTTAATGACAATTTACAGAGACTTTGGATTTCCATTCTGGCAAACAAACACATGAAGAAATTTTCAAAATTCTTAGCTCTAAGAGAGATGCAAATCAAAACAACTATGAGATATCATCTCACCCCAGTAAGAGTAGCAAAATTTAACAGAACAGCAAACAACAAATGCTGGCGAGGTTTTGGAGAGACTGGAACTCTTATTCACTGCTGGTGGGAGTGTAAAATGGTGCAACCACTATGGAAGGCAGTATGGCGCTTTCTCAAAAAGTTGGAAATAGAAATAGCTTTGACCCAGCAATTCCACCACTGGGAATATACCTTAAAGAAACCAGAACTGCCACCCAGGCAGATATATGCACACCCATGTGTATTGTGGCTTTGTTCGCAATAGCAAAGAGTTGGAAACAACCAAAGTGCCCATCAAGAAACAAATGGATAGAGAAACTTTGGTATATTCACACAATGGAATACTATGCTGCGTTGAAAAGCAAGGAACTCATGCAGTATTATTCAAAATGCGTGATCCTGGAGGACACTATGGTGATTGAAATATCTCAGTCAAAAAAGGATGAATACTGCATACATGGTGCCACTGTTGTAAAATGGGACTGACATCAGGTTTCGGGGGGAACTGAGAAAGATGGGATATATTATGTATACTGCATTGAAACAAATGAGGGAGAGAAATGTTTGAAAGGGATATATTATTAGGTATTATTGTCATGACAGGAGTCAGGAACAAAGGCTACATAGTGGAGTAGATTTAGTTTTCTTTTACTTTTCAAAGAGAAGAGTGAACTTGGGGGGAGGTGTGAGCAGAGTGAAAGTGCAACAATCTTCTCTGTCTTTTTCGTAATTTTTTTTTACTCTTTTATGGATGATATCCTTGATTCACAACTCATCTATTCTTCAATCATTACTATTCACTATTTCAAACATGCAACAGACTAAAGATCATTTCTTGGTTTTCTTGGACTTGTTCTAATTTTCTTCAGGTTTAATTTGAACTCGAACATGATCCTCAGTTATGACCTGGTTTGATTTTGACTTCTGATATTGAGCTTCTACAATGATTTCTTACAGTGATGTCACTCTGGTTCATATGTAGTTCATCTGGTGAAGTCCACATATAAAAGTTGCTGTTTGGTTTTTTAAAAAAGATATTGAAATACATTTTCTTAAAAAACAGTGATGAATGTCATTAGGAATTTGATCCTGGGACTTCTGGAAAGTTTTGTTCAAAGCAGGGGAGACTTAGGACCCTCAAATAACAGCAACAGAAGATTGTTGTTGTTAGGTGCCATAAAATCAAGTACAACACATTGAACTTTATCATATCCTGTGCTATCCTTATCATATCTGAAACACTCATACTCATTGCTGATTCCATTGTGTTAATCTATACCATTTTGGTTTTTCCTCTCTTTTGCTGACCCACGACCCTCATTTTTATCAAGCATGATGTCCTTTTCCAATAAATAGCTTTGCTTAGCTACATGTCTAAAGTATGAAAGACAAAGATTCACCATCTTTGCCTCCAAGGAGCACTCTGGCTGCACTCTTTCCAAGACATACCTATTTGTTCTCTTGACAGTCCATAAGACATTCAGTACTCTTCTCCAGCATCACAATTCAATGCCATAAATTCTTCTTCTGTCATACTTACTAATTTTCCAATGAATTACTAAGGCTCCAATGAATAGCAAATGATTGAGAAGCCTGAATTAGATGGACCTTGGTCTTGAAACTAACATTATTACTCTTCTGCATTCTAGAGATGTCCCTGACAGTGGCCTTCATCAATGTAATACATCTCTTGATTACCTGCCTCCTGGTGCCAAGAGTGTTGATTGTTGATCTAATGAAGATAAAACTGTTAAGCATTTCAATCCGTTCTCCATCTGTCATAATGTTGACTATTGTTCCTTTGGTGAGCATCTTTGTTTTCTTGATGATAAGATGTATTCCTTATTAAAGGCTATAGTCCTTGATCTTCTGCAATAAGTACCTCAAGTCCTCCTCACTTTCACCAAACAAGTATCTGTCATCTGCATAACACAGGTCGTTGATGAGTCTTCCTCTGATCCTGATGTCACATTCTTTCTCATAGAGTCTGGCTCTTGAATTATTTGCTCAACATAGAGCTTAAATACATATAGAGAAAGATGCAGCCCTGATGCACTCTTTTCTTCATTTTACATTACGCAGTGTTCCCATGCTTTGTTCATACAATAGCCTCTTGGTATAAGGTATTGGTTTCATTTAAACCCAATCAGATGTTCTGGAATGCCCATTCTTCCCAATGTTAGTCATAATGTATTATGAACCACACAGTCAAATGCCTTTGCATAGTCAATAAAGCACAAATAAAACTTCTGGTATTCTTTAAGTTCAGATATCTCTGGTGCCACAGCCTGTTCTAAATCCTTCTTGAACTTCTGGAAGTTCCCTACACCTGTGTTCTGTTGTAACCATTTCTGAGTGATGTTGAGCAGTATTTTGTTTGTATGTGATATTATTTATATTGTTTAATAAATTTCATTTCTTTTTTGTACAATCTTTCTTGAGAATGGGGACAAATGTGGATATCTTCCAGTCAGTTGGCTAGGTTGCTCTCCCAAAATTTCCTGGCATAAACTGTTGAGCATATCCAGAGATCTATCTTTTAGTTGAAACATGTCAACTGGTATCTTGTCAATTCTTGGGGTCTTATTATTTGCTAATGTCTTCAGGTCAGCTTGAATATCATCCTTCATTTATAGTTGTCTCTAGTTCCTAGGATACTTCCTGAAATTTTTGATTGCCAGCTTATTCTTTGTGGGACAGTGATTCTGTGTATCAGTTCTACCTTCTTTTGCTTCTTGGATCACTCAAGATTGTGACCATAGCATCTCTTAGTATTGCAACTCAAGGCTTGAATGTATTTTTCATTTCTTCCAGCTTCAGAAATGGCAAGTGAGTTCTTCCTGTCCTTTTTATTGTCTGCCTCCAATTCTCTGCACATTTCTTGATAATATTTTGCTGTACCTTCTTGAGTTGCCCTCTGAAATCTTATGTTCAACTCTTTTATTTTGGCATCTTTTAATTTTGTTTTCTCTTTTTGCTGCTTTTATACAATTGTCAGGGTCTCTTCCCATGTATTTTTTTTTCTTTTTTCTTTCTCCTCCTTCCTTGAGATGACCTCTTGCTCTCTTCATGGATGATATTGTTGATGTTTTCACACATGTCCTCTAATTTTAAATCATTTGTGTTCAGTGCCTTAGATTTGTTCTTAGTCACCCTACCTACCACAAAACAAAACCTTTCTTGATTTTGTATCATCTTCACACTTTCTGCCTTACTTAATCCTACTTTTGCAGTCAATCCATCTCATTGAGGGTCTTTCTCTCTTTTATGAACCCTTCAATTTCCCAAACATAATGTACTTTTTCAGGATTAGCTCTGTCTGATAATATATCAAAAATATGGGAGACAAAATTTTAATTCCTTACCTCTAAAGAACACTTCTGTTTTATTTCTTCAAAAACAGAGATTTTCTTACTTTTTGCCCATTCATGTAACATTCAACATTTTTTGTTTTGTGTTATTTTATTGTATCACCAAGAGGGAACATGACACAGTAATGGATATTGTGTGCTAGTCCTATCTCTTTTTAATTAATTAATGAGAAAACAAATAGCTCTGTCTGAAGTATAATGTTTAATAATATTCAAATAAACTCTGTTATTGAACTCAATTCTTTCATTCTAACTAGCCTTTATAAATGACATTGAAAGTTATGGGCTTTCAAAGACAGGGGATGGTCTGAATGACCAGTAGTTTAAGTAGAATTTACTATGTCTGATCATTCTCACTTCTATACTTTTCAATTCTCCCTCACTCCTAAGCAATTTAGAAGCCAAATGAGATCAATGACTTATTCAGGAAAAAGAGAGATAACCTTTAAATACTATGATTTCATGAATACTTTCATGATTGGTATTTTATAAAATACCAATCACTAGAAAGAAGGTAAACATGTCTCACAGTAAATATATCTATTTTGTTAATTTGTGTTTATATCATGTATTGTTGTATGCATGCATTTAGATTATAATTACAACAAAAGTAGCATAAATAGATCAGAGTAAATAGAAAGGAGAGAATGAAAAAGCTGTTGTGCTTATCTGCATAGAGGCTGTAATAGATATTTAGTTCGTTTCTGTAGAAATATGTTTTACTTTTACATCAAAAAGATTTCCTCCTAGACTAAGTGCTATTTCACAGTAAGCTGAGTCTTTAGGAAATAGGAGATTATTATTCATAGATTGTTTAAAGTGTAATTAAGAGCCTAAGGAATATAAAAATTCTACAAGTAAAATGTTTCTTTCCCTTTGGGGATCTATGACAAACGTGTCCATTTGGGCAAGTAGATCACTTGCATGGAGTGATAATGAACAAGTCAATAATCCACAGTAACTGGGGTAGTAAGTGACAAATTACTTCCCTCAGGACTCCACCAAAAGGTCTCCCAAGACCAGGCGCATAAAGAGAATATATTTAACTACTATAAATTTAATGAGAACAGAGGAATAACAAGAATGCTACATTTCTCCCTATTATCACTAATAGGGAAAATACAAGAAAGTAGAAATATTTTAATTATGAAAATCCTCTTATTTCTTCTTTTCTGTAGTTTGAGATTTTTTTCCCTTCCTATATAAGTTTACTATATTAGTCAAATTTTAACAATGACTCATTTTACTTCTGGTTTATGCTTTGCAACTTAGTAAATGACTAAATTCATATCTATCACTTTTTCTTTCTAGATCTTAGTTCCATTAATTAATATGTAAGAAATTAGAATAATTGTTTCAGAACAATTTTTCCCAAAATAAAATACTGTATTCTTCCTACATGTTTATCACAAACCTGATACTCCTGTACACTCTTGCTTCATATCACTTTTCAGGATGCACAGAAGATGTTTGATAGAGAAATTTCAAATGGAATCAATATCAGTAAGACTAAGATTATGATCTTCTCCCCCCTGCGGAAATCTGTAGTAGACATTGCTGTTGTTAGGTAGAGAGCCATCCAGCTGGAAGTACTTATCTCCTAAATGCTGTGAACTTTGGCTGCTAGCTACTTACAGCTAAACCTAAACTCATTTTCTGAGTCTCTCTCACTCAACAAAAGCCAAGCCCAGGTGGCATCATGATTAAGCACTTGATACTAACCGAAAGGTTGATAATTCAAATTCACTGTACTGTGCTAGAGGATAAAGATCTATTGAATTACTACTGAAGAATTTTAGTCTAAAATTTCACCGACACTTCTTCTTTGCTTTATATCCTATTCTATCACAATTGCTTTATTCTCTTATAAATTTACTGAGAGAACATTTTTTTAACAAATGTATTATTTAAGAGTCCTTAACTAACTTTTTCTTTCTAGGATGTCATCTAATACCTAGATTTCACCCAATGAAGTTGAGAACAACATTGAACTATGTAACCCTTTGTAGTATTATTGAAATCTAAGATGTTTTCACCCATTATTTTTTTCTTTTTTTTCCTTTAACCTCTTCCTCCTTTTTCTGTTTTCAGTGTTTTGTTTTGTTTTTATTCTTGATTTGTTTTCCTGATACATTTAATAAGTGCATGTGGACTTGTATTTCTTTTAGATTTTATTATTTTATCTCCATCCCTTTTTTAAAATCTCTGCTTCTAAGCTTGCAAAATCTCTACTGATCTAACTCCAACGTCTACCAATTTAAATCTACTGTTGAGCCTCTTCAGTGATTGTTGTTGTTGTTGTTGTTTTGTGGTTATGTGTCAAGTCACCTGAGACTCATAGCAACCCTATGCAAAGTAGCTCTGAAGCTTGCCCTGTCCTGAACCTGTCTCACTGACTTTGACACATCTACCCCTATTTCCCTAGTTATAGTATCAATCCATCTCATCTGATGTCTACCTTTCCTGCACTGTCTCTCTACCCTTCTGAGCATGATGTTCGTCTGTAAGGAGTGGTCTCTCCTGCCCATGTGCCCAAAGTATGTGAGACAAAGCTTCAAAATCTTAGCCTCCAAGGAGAGAGTTGATTTCACCCCTTCCAAGATGAATCTATTTGTTTTCTTGGCAGTCCATGGTATGTTAAAGACTCTTCTCTAGCACCAAAAGTCAAAAGCATCAATTAAGTAAAAATATTATACTTTTAAAGGAATTGGTGAAGTACTTAGTTGGTTATTCTTCTCACCTAAAGACAATCGTTCTCCAGTCATGAGCTGCTCCAAGAAATAATGATGGGCAGTCTACTTACCTTAAGATTTAGAGTCTCCATATTCTTGCGGTGGTGAATAATGATGTTATGATTTTTTATGTACAAATCGCCATTTCTGTTTCAGTTGTAATTTCTTTGGAGTATATTTCTAGTAGTAGAATAGCTGGATCATATAATTCAAATATTCAATCACAATTGAATAGACTGGGAAATTTAGGAGCCATGATTTTGAAAAATACTACATAATTTGGAAGAGATTGGAGAGTGTTATGCTAAGTGAACTAACTCAATCTCCTAAGGACAAAAGTGCATAAGACTTTCTATTGTAAAACTAGAAAGATAATGATTAAAACATGTGTGGGGACACAAGGTGGGAAGGAGTAAAGAAGGAGGAGTAAGGA
>NW_006400229.1:219363-227547 GCF_000299155.1 Elephantulus edwardii | reverse complement strand
ATCATTAAGAATAGCCTTTCATGCTCTCCAAGGATAGCTGTGTGTAAGAAAATAATGTAAATTTTATTCTTACTCTTGTTGTTTTTCTGGCTGTTGATTAAGCCTCTAATTGGAATGGAATATAAATGTATCATGTTAAATGCAATGTAAATGGAATATAAATGTATCATGTTAAATGCAATAAGCAAGGGAAAAAAGAAGAAGGGGAATTAGAGTGACTCAGAATTAAAATCATCAAGATCACTTGACTGTTTGACTCGTGTTCTTTCATCGTCCCTTCGCCGAACTTCTACCCACCTTCGTGTTCCCTCTTCGAGACCCTAGACCTCAGGCTTATAAGCCCCTCCCGACTGGAGCAGCCTGCGGTACTCCTGCCCCCTTGGATCTTAATACATGTTCTATGATAGGTCTTATACAGTATTTGTCCTTATGAGACTGAGTTAGTTCACTTAGCATAATACTCTCCAGTCTCTCTCAGATTTTTACAAAATCATTGTTCCTATGCAATGTACAGTATTCCATCATGTGAATAAACCAATTCTCAAATCTATTTGATTGTGGTTGGACATTTGGGCTATTTCTATGTTCTTGAGATGGTAAATAATGCTGGTTCAAACACTGGTAAACAAGTGTCCATTTGTGTCTCAGTTCTCATTTTCTCAGGATATATTCCAAGAAGTGCAATAGTTAGGTCATAATGGAATTTCTGTGTTTATCTTTTTTGAGGAAACATTAAATTCTCTTCCAGAGTGCTTATACAATTTTACAATAACACTACCAGTGTGTAAGAGTCCCTATTTCACCACATCCTCTTCAAATTTATTATTTGCTGTCCTGTTAAACATTTTCATTGCTACTGGAGTATGTTGGTATCTCATTGTGATTTTGATTTGCATCTCCCTTATTGCCAGAGATGTTGAGCAGTTCTTCACGTGTCTGCTAACCATCCGAATATCTTCCTCTGTGAAAATTATTTCCAAGAATTTTGCCCATTTTGTAATTTTGTTATCAGTCTTTTTCTTGTGAAGGTACTGTAGGATTCTGTAAACTTTTGATATGAGACATTTGTCTGAAATGGCACTGACAAATGGCTTTCCATAGTAAGTGGGTTTTCTTTTCACATTGATGAAAAAAAGTTTTTGAGGCACACAGAAATTTATTATTTAAAAGGACCTAGTCATTAATTTTATATTCTACAGATTGTACATTCCTGGCTGTTTTTAACAGTTTCTGTATGGCATAGACTAGACCATCTAAGCTTGATCTCAGTTTGTCTCTAATGAACTTAATGATTTGGGGCTTTACTCCCTGGTTTCTGATCCATTTTGAGTTGATTTTTGTGTATGGTGTGAGATGTGAATCCTATTTTAGCTTTGGGCAGGTAGGAGTACAACTTTTCTAACATCATTCATTGAAGAGCTTGTTATGGGAAATTTGGTAGGTTTCATTTCTTGGTCAAATACATGTTCTCTATAGATAGATAGATAGATAGATAGATAGATAGATAGATAGATAGATAGATAGATAGATTCATTTCCGAGTTCTCAACACTATTCCATTGGTCTCTGTGCCTGTTATTGTACCAATACCATACTGGTTTGGTTACTATCACGGAGTGCTATGTCCCATACTTTATTTTTGTTTTTCAGAAGTGTTTTTCTTATTCTGGATCTCTTGCTTCTCTAAATAAACTTGACAGTTTCCCTTTCAATAATATTGAAAAATGAATTTGGTATCTGGATTGGGATTGCATTGAACATGTAGATTACTTTTGATAGGATTGACATTTTCACAATATTGAGTCTTCCTATCCATAAACAGAGTACATATTTTCATTTTTTAGGTCTTTTATTTTGTCCAGCAGAGATGTTCTGACTTTTCTTTGTATAGATCTTTTGTATCTCTAGTTATTTTCACTCTCAAGTATCTCATTTTGTGGCTGACCATTGTAAATTATATTGCTTTCTTGGTTTCCTTCTCTGAGTTCTCTTGGTTATTGTAGAAGAATCCCACAGATTTTTTGGTTATTAATCTTATATCTTGC
The DNA here is from genome assembly GCF_000299155.1 of Elephantulus edwardii. Lineage (NCBI taxonomy): Eukaryota > Metazoa > Chordata > Mammalia > Macroscelidea > Macroscelididae > Elephantulus > Elephantulus edwardii. Next base: position 225,503 of record NW_006400229.1, on the reverse strand, counting down.
CACTCTACTAAATTTGCCTACTAACTCTTAACAGATTTTTGGTTGAGTCTTTGGGGTTTCTGTGTATCCTATCATATCACGTGGATATAGCAATAGTTTAACCATCTCTTTGCTGATCTGGATGCCTTTTATTTCCTTCTCTGGTCATATTGCCCTAGCAAGCACTTCCAGTACAATATTGAATAGAAGTGGTGACAGTGGACATCCTTGGTGTTTCTTGTCTGGTCCCTGTTCACAAGGAAAATGCTTTTAGTCTTTGTCTATTGAGAATGATGTTGGCTCTTTATTTTAATTTGTTGAGGAAATTCCCTCCTATTCTAATTTTTCTGAGTGTCTTTAACAGCAAGTAGTGTTAGATTTTGTCAAATGCCTTTTTTGCATCAATTTTAAAGATCATATGGTTCTTGTTATTTATTTTGTTAATATGATGACTTATGTGACTTATTTTACTTATGTTGAACCATCCTTGCCTACGTGTTGTGAATCCCACTTGGCCATGGTGTATTAATGTTTTGAGGTGCTTTGGGGTTCTATTGGTTAGGATTTAGTTAAAGATTTTTACATCTATATTCATGAGAGATATTGGTCTGTAGTTTTCTTTCTTGGTAATATATTTACCTTGGTTTGTTTTTAGGGTTGTGCTTACTTCGTATGATTACTCTAGAAGTACTCCTTCTTTTCCATTTTTTTAAAATAATTTAAGTAGAATTGGCAATAGACCCTCTCTGAATACTTGATGGAATTCAGTAGTGAAGCCATCTGTTCCAGGACTTTTCTTATGAGAAGTCTTTTGACCTGTACAATGTTTCTTTGGTGATAGATCTGTTCAAGTGTTCTGCATCAGTTCTTGTTATTCTGGATGAAGCATGGTTTTCAAGGACTTAGTCCATTTCCTCTAGATTTTAGAATTTATCAGAATATAACTTATCATAGTATTTAGATACTATAATACTGTTATCTGGTTCTGTTGTGATATCACTTCTATAATTTCTTGATCAAGTTATCTGTGTCTTGTAATTTTTTCTTTTGTTAAGTTTTCTAGCAGTTTGTAATTTTACTGACTCTTGAAAAAGTGCCTCTAGTCTTATAGTTTCAATTTCTTTTCTGTTTTCTATGTTTTTTTTTATTTCATCTCTTATCCTTATACATTCTTCTAGAAACTCTAGGATTATATTATTGTTCTTTATTTATTTGTTGAAGATGTTGTGTTAGATCATTGATTTTTCTTCTTTCTTTCTTTTTTATAAGTGTAACGATTGCTATGAACTGGCCCTGAGGACAGCCTTAGCTGTATTCCAGAGATTTCGTTAGGTTGTATTTTCATTTTAATTTGTTTCAAGGAACATTTTTATTTTATTCTTTATTTATTTTATAACTCACCTATGTTCCTGCAGAGAGTTATACAATTTCTACTTGAATGGTTTAGTAAGCTTTACAATCCTGTGGTTAATTTCTAGTTTTATAGCTTTGTGATCTGAGAAGGTACTTCGAATTATTTTAACATTTTGTCTTGTTTTGCGTTGTTTAAATTTGTTGAAACTTGCTTTGTACCTGAATATGTAATGTATTCTGGAGACTGTACCAAAAACATTTCTGGAAATAGTGAATTTACAGTACCCTGGATACATCCATATCATCAAATTGGCTGATTGTATAGTTTAGATCTTCTACATCTTTGTTGAGTTTCTTTTGAGTTTACCTATCCTTTGGTGATCGTGGGGTATTGAAATTGCCCACAATCACTTTTGCACTACTTCTTTCTTTAATTCTGTTAATCAGTGTTTTATGTATTTGCAGGTCTACTATTTGGCTCCCCGATTAAAACAAGCTTGGAAGCAGGAGTGGCATCCACTTCCAAAATAGCTTGCCTCTGGAAACCCTTGGGGAAATGACGAACGTTATACAAGTGTTCAGGTCTTTTGTTCATATGGTCACAGTGAGTTGTCTATGACTTGATTGCACTTAACAATAGCAACAACATCATTTGCTGCATACATTTTGACCAAGGTTAAGTTTTCTTAATCTATTATGACTTTAATCAGTATGTAATGCCTTTCTTTAACTATTAGGGTAATTTTCATTCTGAAATCTATTTTATCAGAGATTAGTATTGCCACTCATGCTTTTTTTCTTTTTTTTTTGTGGTTGCTTTTTGCTTGCTTTATTTTTTTTACAGCCTTTAATTTTGGATTTGTCTTAGTTTTCATATTTTAGTTGAGTCTCTTACAAGTAACATATTAACGTTGTTTTTTTTTTTTTACCCATTCTGCAACTCTTTTTATCTTTATTGACACATTAATACGGTGGACCAGGAGGCAGTCTATAGAAAAGAGCAAGAAAACACTGACTGGTTTGAATTTGGGAAGGGTGTATGTCAGGGATGTGTCCTATCTCTCCATACATTTGCAATCTATAGTCAGAACAGATTATCTGGGTGGCTAAGATCTATGAGGAGAAATGTGACATCAAGATTGGAGGAAGACTCATCAACAATCTGCATTATGCAGATGACAAAATGTTATTTGCTAAAACTGAGGAGAACCTGAATAATTTGTTGCAGAAAGTCAAGGACTGTAGCTTTCAGTATAGATTGAAGCTCAACATCAAGAAAGCAAGGAGGAATGGAGGGACATCGTGGGAAAGAAAGATCATTGATTCAGTGACTGAATTAATGGTTTTAGGTGTGTTGGAGCAGTGAGATTGGCACGGGATAAAGTAGAGTTCAGGACTGTTGTACATAGGGTTGCTAAGAGTCGCAGGCTACTTGGCAGCACATAATGACAACAAGAACAATAGATTCATATTAAGTATGACTATTGTCAGGCTCGTTTTTACTGTTTGCATTTTGCTGTGTTTCTTTTTTATTTTCTTTATGATCACTTTAGTCCATCCACTTTCCTTTGGCCTCTCTGTGAAAGATTTCACTTAAAACTTCTTGGAGTTTTGGCCTTGATTCATAATTTCTTAAATTTCCTTCTTTTCTGCAAAGGATCTAATTTCTCCCTCACATTTGATGGAGATCTTCTCCAGATATAGGAACCTTGACAGGTAATTGTTTTCTTCTAACTTTCTGTATATACCATCCCATTGTCTTCTAAGTCACATAGTTTCTGCTGAGCTATCAGAATATAATTTCATTATTTCCCCTTTGTAGGTGATTCTTGGTTTTTATCAAACTGCTTTTAATACTCTAGCCTTATCCTTTAATTTGGACCATGATATATTTTAATCATTGACTATGGTATGTCTTGGTGTTTGGTGTTTTTCCTGGGGGAGTGTTCTAGTCTGTTTGCTTTTCACTGTTCTTTTTGAAGGTGTATTTCCCAATTTTTCATGATATCTGGGAAGTTTTCTGCTAGTAGTTGTTCCACAATTTTCTAAGTGTCTCCGCTGTCACTTCCATTTTCTGAAACTTCAATCATATGTATATTGTTCCTTTTTATGTCATCCAACATAATTCTAATATTTTCTTCATTTTCTTTATGTCTTATTTCTGATTTTTATTCTAGTATGCTTCCAGTGAGGCTTTTGTCTGCTAGCTCACTGACTCTCTAGCCCATCTTGTCAGCTCTACTTTTTTTGTCCCACCAACATGTTGGACAAGTCTGCCACTTCTGTCTTATTATTCTGGATTGCATTTCCATGTTTTTCTGTTATTTCTAGTACTATGTTGTCTGTTCCCTCTCTGACTGGTTATGATTTTTTTTTAAGTTCTTGTACCTTTTTATCTATACTATCAATTCCTTCTTTGATTTTTTGCATTTCCTTTCATAGCTCTTCAAGTTGCTCCTCATCAGTATATTTCTTCTGGATTGTTGCCATTGAGATATTTGCTTTCTTAATGACTTCCATTGTTTCTTCCACCATTTGCATCTTCTTCTGTTGCTGATCAAATAGCTCCACACCACCATATTTTTTCTGGTTTTTTTTTTCTATCCAGGTTATTTATTGGGTCTGCTTTTTTAGGAGAAGCCTTATTTTGCTAACTCATGATGAGTGAGGAAGACCGATGCTTTCTGACTTCATGTGAGTCTCGTTTTAGTACATGTTAGGTTGCTGTTACTATATAATGACCCAGGATATGATAATGTTTTCTGAAGGACCTGTTTATTGGTGTTCTCCTCTTGAGAACAACAGTCAACCATGGCTCTACTCTACTCTACCTCTTATACTTGAGCTTATGAAATCCCATTGATGTAGCTAGACAGCAGTGTTTAAGGCCGAAATACCTGTGATATTGGTGTTCCTGTCCCTGAATAGCAGGGGTGGTAACTGGATTGTCTCTAGGTGGCAGATCAGTAGGATCTTCGGTATCAGGGGCAGTAGTCTAGTGCTGTGGGCAAGATTGTGGTCTGTGCCACACTAAAATTGCAGCCCCTCAACATGGCAGGTAGTAGTTCTGTTCCTAGCCAGGATGTGAGTGCACCTAGGATGGGTCGCAGCCTTTAGTAGATTCTGGGGAAGTGGTAGCTGGATGACACTCAGGCTGGCCTTGCCACACAGGATTTTATGTGTTCCAGTAGAGCAGTTTTTCAGTTCCCTGATGAACATGTCATGTGAAAAGAGCATGTCCTTCTTTTTACTTATAAAACAACATTGTCATCATAGTTTTATTTCTCCAATCTTTCTTTAAAAACATTAATTGTATGAATATATTTATTAAAAAACTTTGACTGTTTTTGTATGTTGTTCTTTGGTTGGTTTTTGTTGTGTGTTTTTTTTTCCTTCTTATTTTCTATGTGATATCTTCGAAGTCATGGTGGCATAGTGCATAATGTGTCAGTCTGTTAACCAAAAGTCAGGCAATCTGAATTTATCAGTCACCCCATGATAAAAAGAGGGGTAATAGTCTACAGTTAAGATTTACAGCCTATGACGGTCACTGTGACTTATGACTGACTTGATGTCAGTGGATTATCCATTATCTGGATACTCATAAAACCAGTTTGGCGACTGTATTTTTTGTTTGTTTGTTTGTTTAGGGATCATTTTTATTTTTTTGCGATAATTGCTGAAATATAAACATTTTCAAAAGTACATGGTAGCAACTCCAGACAATACTTTCCTATATTTCCAGGGCTTATTAGTGCCATCTAGTTATATTAAATGCTGTCTAGTAAATTATAACTCTATGAACAACAAATTTGAAACTTGTTCCATCCTGCATCATCCTCATAATCTCTGTTATGTTCAGGCTCATTGTTACAATCAATTTATCAAGTATCAGAAGTAAATCTGATTTAGTAATACTCCTCAGAGAAGTACAATTTTGAATATGTTAACAGTTACCTTGGGATAGTAACATTACTTATAGATACTTTCTATGTTTTTAGTTCTGCTCAGCTTTTAAGCTTCACTGATTACGGTTCCATTTCATTACTATTTTCAATAATTCACTGAGCCTATATTCTCTTAAAAGTGAATATAATAAAATTATCTGCTTCATAATATAGTTTGTTAAGTTAGTGTTCTGAGACTAGGTGAGTTTTTCCACTTTTTTTTTGTTCCCAAGTATCTATTGAAAGCATGATGAACTAAAACTAAGCTATGTCATTAGATCCATAAACTCTTAAAAATTGCTTTACCACACAAATTCTACTAACTTTAGAGTACCTTCAGTTTTAAATTATATGCTCTCTTTCAAATGAAATAGCTTTGAGATTGGAACTGGTGTTGTTTATTTTCTTTCTGTGATGGTTTTGTTTGTTTATTTGTTTCAAACCACAAGTTGTTTCATGTGAAAAGGATGAGTAATCTCCTTCAGTGCACTTTACTGCCTCTGAAAACCTTCTGGAGGGTCAGCTATGAATAAGTTCGGACTCACTGATACAAAACAACAATAATGTGTATAGTTATAGATATAGTTCCTTTTACCTATGTATATCTGTTCCCCTAGTATTTCTGTTTATATTGATTCCTGCCTGTAGATTAATATTTGGCATTGGTGATAGTATAGGATTTTGCAAGTAATGAATCTTACCTTTGTTGATTGTATTAGTTGTACATTTCTCTGTATCTTTCCTTCTTTGGTGGTATTGTTCTATATACTTTATTTTATTTTTTTATTTTATTAAATTTTATTAGTTTTAATGAACATTTACAGGGATTTTGGGTTTTCATTCCTTCATTGCTGCACCATT
>NW_006400229.1:209497-216303 GCF_000299155.1 Elephantulus edwardii | reverse complement strand
ATCTGACATACTTTGGACCTGTTGTAAGAAGAGACCGGTCCTTGGAGAAGGACATCATGCTTGGGAGGGTGGAAGGACAGCGCAGGAGGCGAAGACTCTCTATAATGTGGATTGATTCAGTGACTGGGGTAATCAGGCTGGGTGTGTCAGAGGCAGTGCGATTGACACAGCATAGAGCAGGGTTTAGGGCTGTTGTACATAGGGTCGCTGTGAGTCACAAATGACTTGACGGCACATAACAACAACAACAACATACCTTTTCTTATTTACTTTATATTGGTTTACTTACAAAGGTTCATATACATGATTATATTTTCATTCTTAATGTTAATCATAATCTGTTGTTTAATGACATTTTATGGTTAATAAAACATAGATAGACAAACCTCTAGTATTCTGTGCTTTCAACCATCATCTATCTAACCTCAGTGATGATATCCCTGGTGTCCTGAACTCTTTCTTCTAAACTCAGGCTGAAATTCTGTAAATTGTCTGTAAATACACTGTTCTATTTTTTTGCATTAATTTAAACAGATTTGGTTTGCATGTCATATTAATGTATTGTTTGATTACTTCCACATTCTGTCAGATAATCATATTTTGGGAATGGGAACAAATATAGACTACTGAAATTGGAATTCCAGTACACTTAAGTGTGGTCATGTGAAACATATCTAGATCAATAAGTGGTTGTCCAAACAGAACTAAGGATCACCGCATGTTTTAAAATCAAGGGAGGTTTTATCCTTTCTCCTGAGTATATCATTGTTGCTGTTACATATTGTCGCGTCACTTGCAAATCATAGTGACTCTATATGCAATAGATCTGAACCTTGCCCTATTCTGAGCCAGTCACATTGATTCTGAAACACCTACCACTTTCCCCTTCAGTTACTGTGTCAATTCACCTTATCTCTTCCTCTCCTACACTGTTTCTTCATCCTACCAAGCATGATGTTCTTCTCCAAGGACTGGTTCCTCCTGGCCACACGACCAAAGTATGTGAGATGGAGTTTCACATACTTTGCCTTCAAGGGGAAACTTGATTTACCCTTTTCAATGCAGACCTATTAGGTTTTTTTATATGTTCAATACTCTTCTCCAGTACCACAATTCAAAGGTCTCTGTTCTTCAATCATCCTTATTCATTGTCCAGTTCTCTGATGCATAGCAAATAATTGTCAAGACCATGATTTGGATCAGGTACATCATAGTCCCAGACTGGCATCATTACTCTTTATTTTTTTGGAGTGAGAAGCAAAATGAAAAAGAATGTGGCATCAAGATCATAAGAAACCTCTCAAAAAACTTGTTTATGCAGATGAATTATGTTACACAATCTTACTTACTGAAAGTGAAGAGGATTTGAAGCACTTCTTGCAGAAGATCAAAGATACATCAAGAAAATTAAATTCTTCACCCTTAAGACAATAGCCAACATCTTGATATATGAAGAGAAGATTGACACTGATTTCAGTTTACTTGGATTTTCAATTAACACTGTTGGTACCTAAGGTCAAGAAATCAAAATATTTATTATTTTTATACATTATTAATAGTGTCATTAGGTACCTCTCTAAGGTGTTAAGGAGCAATGATCTTACCTTAAAGACTAAAGTGTACGCTATGGTCTTTTTAATTGGTTACTATGAATCTGAAGTTACATAATGACTAAAGATAATAGAAGAAAAATTAATTCCTTTGAGATGAGGTGTTGCCCAAGTATATTGAATCAACCATGCCAAGAGAAATCTCTCTTGGAGTAAATGTGATCAAGGTGTTCCTTGGAAGCAAGGAAAATGAAAATTCACATACCTCAAGCATATTGTTAAGAGGGGTTAGTCCTTGAATAAAGATATCATACTTGGAAAGGTGGAAGTTGATATAGGAGAGGAAGACCCTCATAAAGATGGATTTATATTGTTGAAGTTAACAGTGGGCTCAAGTATATAAGAGATGGTGAGGATGACACGATAGGGCAACTATTCATATAATCATGATGAGTCATAGTTTACTTGAGTGTACATAGAAACAACAACAAAAAAACCAACAACACATTTGTCTTGCTAAAGTGAATTCTGGCAGCTCAGTTCATAAGGAAATGAGCTACTAACTCAAAGGTGGTTTCTCTCTGGTGATTTGAATCCATCAATTTCTCTGCTGAAGAGAGATGTGCATTCTCTTCCTATTTAATTTCTAGTATTTTAAAATATACTGGAGGGTTATCTGTGAGTTGATTCCAACAGTGCAATGAGATTTTTTAATTGTCAGGATTTTGCCACCCTTGTATTGGTCTATGTATTAGGGACAACAAGATGAAGCTTAGGAGTAGAGGAGAAACAATAATATCCTTTTCCTACCAGGAACAAACTTGCAGCTAATATGGTTCATTGTGACCTTGATTGAAGCCATCTGAAATTCTATCTTTTCTTCAGTGGGTTGATAAAGGAAAGGAAGGAAGCAATTTGCCTAATTGCCATATATTTCTTCTATCATTTTAAAAGTTCATATATTTTCTTAAATAGATAGTTTATTTTCTATTGTCCTTTAGACTATTTCCAAAAGCTTTATTATTCTTGTTAGTTAATAGTTGTTACACCACCAGTTGTTCTACCACCAGACACCTAGACTCTTACACCCTAGGCAGAACAGTGGACCATCGCTCAGAATCCTAAGTGCATATAGGAATTCCTATATAGTTTTTAGTGAGAGTCACTAGAAAACATGAATCACTGTGTCTCCAATATAGATTGCATCACTGCACCAAGAAATTAAAAAGCTAACCATTAGACCAATAGGTAATGTCATCATAGTTAAAAAAAAGATCACAGTTATTAAGAATTTCATTTCATTTGGGTCCAAAATCAGCATCCATTACACCAGCATTCAAGAAACCATAAAACATGATTCATTCAGAAAATATGCTGTCAAGAATCTTTCCAATGTGCTAAAGAGCAATGATGTCAGTTTAAAGACTAGTGTAGACTTGATCCACACCATGGTATTTTCAGTTGCTTCTTATGCATCTGAAAATTGGGCAATGAATAAGAATGACAGGAGAAGTATTAATGTTTTGAACTGTGGTGTTGAAGAACAGTACTGGATATGGCATGGACTATTAAAAGAATAAAGAAATCTCTCTTGGAAGAAGTGTAATCAACCAGGTGTTCTTAGTAGTAAGGAAGGTGAAACTTCACCTCACATACGTTGGCATTTTTTATTATATTCCTTTATTTACAAAATTTAAATACATTGTTTTCCAGAACATATTCTTCCAATTTCCCTTATTCTGCACTCATCTAATTGTAAAACATTATTATCCCTTTCCCCCACCCCCCGCACATCCTCATCCCTCTTCTTACCCCTCCCCCCTCCTTGGATTCTTATACTCATTCTATAATAATGGTTTTATACAATATTTTTCCTTGTGAACTGAGTTAGTTCATTCAACATAGTGCTCTTTAGTCCCTCCCAAGTTACATAGTAATTTATACATTATATGCTGCATAATATTCTATTGCGTGACTATAACATGATTTCTCAAGCCATTCATTTGTAATTGGACATCTGGGTTATTTCCATGTTTTGTGATTGTGATAATGCTGCTATGAACATTGGTGTACAAGTCTATGTTTGTGCCTCAGTTATCATTTTCTCAGAGTATATTCCAAGTCCACAATCAACAATCTTTGCACCAGATGTCAGGAAATTAAAAGATGTGTTGTGATGGGAAAGTCTGCTCTTAGGGACCTCTCCAAAGTACTGAAGAACAATGGTGTCTCTCTAGAGAATAAAGTGTGTCTGATACAGGTCATGGTCTTTGCTATCACTTGTTATGCATCAGAGAGTTGGACAATGATCAAGGAGGATAGAAGGAGAATTGATGCCTTTGAGCTGTGGTGCTGGAGAAGAGTATTGAGAATGCTATGGACTGCTAGGTAAACATACAGATTCGTCCTGGAAAGAGTTAAACCAGGTAGCTCCTTGGAGGCAAGGATTCTGAGGCTCTGTCTAACATACTTTGGACATGTTGTAAGGAGAGACTGGTCCTTGGAGAGGGGCATCATGCTTGGTAGGGTGGAGGGACAGCACACCAGGGGAAGACCCTCTATGAGGTGGATTGATTCAGTGACTGCGTTAATCGGGATGAGAGTGTCAGAGACAGTGTGACTGGCACAGGACAGAGCAGAGTCTAGGGCTGTTGTACATAGGGCCACTATGAGTCACAAGGGACTCGACAGCACATAACAACAGCAACAAAAATATTCCAAATAATGAATGGCTGACATATAAAATTTCTATGTTTAGCTTTTTGAAGAAGCACCAAACTGCTTTCCAGAGTCTTGTACCATTTTACAATCCAATCAACAAAGAATAAGAGTTACTATCTCACTACCCACATCCTCACTAACATTTATTGTTGCTCCATTATACTTTGGCATTTTTTCAGGAAGTTTAAGTACTTGGGAAAAGGCATCATGCTTGGAATGGAGGAGAGTCAGAGAAAGACAAAAAGATCAACGAGATGTATTGGCACAGTAACTGTAACATTGAACTGCACCAAATTTGAATGGCTCAGGATAGAGTAAGATTCAGACCATTTATTTGTGCATAACGTTGCAGTGAGTTTTTGTAGACTCCAAACAACAAAACCTTTCACTGTGATCATATTAGTGGAGCAACTCACTTTCACACCAGAAATTTATATCTGATTAATATATGTTTGTAAGAATTAATTGAGATACAATTTGATAAAAAAATTTGGTAAATTCTGTGCGATTCTAAGATAATTCTGCAAAAATTCTGGATTCATCATAAGCAAATCTCATTTGTGATGTCTATCTTAGGTTTTAAGCCACCGGAGATCCCTATGAACATTGGTGTACAAGTCTATGTTTGTGCCTCAGTTATCATTTTCTCAGAGTATATTCCAAGTCCACAATCAACAATCTTTGCACCAGTTGTCAGGAAATTAAAAGACGTATTGTGATGGGAAAGTCTGCTCTTAGGGACCTCTCCAAATTACTGAAGAACAATGGTGTCTCTCTGGAGAGTAAAGGACAAGAGAATGGACATTTCAGATCATAATGAAGGAACAAAACATGAAATCTAATAAAAATGAAGGGGGGGAAATGGGCCAATTAAGAAAAAGGGAGTGATGTCAGAAAGTTTCAAATAAGATATAGTATAAAAGAAGATATTTAATGTCACTAGTAACATATGCATATATACATGCAAAAACAGATAACTGGAAGATCTTTCAAGCTGGATTCAGAAGGAAACGTCATAAAGATCTGAGCTGAAAACAGACAATACTGGGAAGATGTTTCAAGTATTTTACTGATTTTACAAATACTTAGAATATCTGAGTCATAAGGAATTGTGGATAAGATTGTAAAGAATGGAAATTTCATATACTTAATTGTGCTCTTGTGCAATGCATAAAAAAGACAAAGAGAAGTTGTTCCAACAGAACAAGGGAACACTACACAGTTTAAAATCAGGAAAAGATGTGTCAAAAGTCTTTCTTTCATCATATTTAATCAATTTGTATGTTGATCAAATGATTCAAAACAATGAATGATTATAAGAAGAATGAAATATTATGATTGGAAGATGAGTTATTAAAACTTTTAATACACAGATGACACAATCTTGGTTTAAAGATCAAAGATTATAGCTTTCAATATGGATTATTCTCCAGCATAAAAGAACACCACGTCCCTCCACGTTTCTGAGCATGATGTCCTTATCAAAGGATTTGTCACTCTTGACCATGTGTCCAAAATATGTGAGACAGAGCTTCAAAATCTTACTCTCCAAGGAGAAACTTGGTTTCATCCTCTCCACCTTTTCATGGTGGTCTAAGTTATATTAGAGATTCTTTTCTAGCACCACAATTCAAAGACACTGATTCATCTTCTGTCATCTTTAGTTTTTGTCCAGCTTTTTGATGCATAGCAAGTAATGACGAATACCATAGTCTGTATTAGGCACATCTTAGTCTCTAGGCTGACATCGTTGCTCTTCAGCACTCTGGAGAAGTTCACGACAGCCAATTTTCCCAATGTAACTCGTCTTTTGATTTCCTGACTTCTGGTGCTAAGAGTGTTGATTGTGGAACCGAGCAAGCTGTAATTGTTAACAAGCTCAAAATCTTCTCCATCTATTATGGTGCTGCCAGTTGGCCCAGTGGTGAGAATCTTTGTCTTCTTGTTGTTGAGCTTTAATCCATATAGAAGACTATAGTCTTTAATCTTTTGCAGTAAGTGTTTCAGGTTCTCCTCAGTCTCAAAAAGCAATATTGTGTCATCTGCATAACATAGGTTGTTGATGAGGCTTCAGTCTTCCTTCAAACCTGATGCCACATTCCTCCTTATAAAGTTCAGCTTCCTGAAAGCTCTGTTCTGTATATAGATTGAGAAGATATGGAGACAGGATGCATCCCTGATGCACCCCTTTCTTGATTTTGAACCTCTTGGTGCTGCCATGCTCTGTTCTGATGATTGCTTCCTGGTCCAAGTACAGGTTTTGCATAAGCACAATCAGTGTTTTGGGATTCCCATTTTCCTCAAAGTTAGCCACAATTTGTTGTAAATATTTTGAAGGAATTTTTCAGAGGCTGTAATTGCACAGGAGGAGATTGTATATAGAAAAGGATGTATGTTTTCATGAAGAATATCAGTGAAAATGAAGAATACAAAAGTCTTGACAAAAGTCTTTACCAAAGAATCTAAACAGCAAAAATGGTGAGGATAGTACTTGATTGTTTTGGTCTCTTGTACAGTGTCACTATTATTATTAAG
>NW_006400229.1:208889-209397 GCF_000299155.1 Elephantulus edwardii | reverse complement strand
TCCTTCTTCTGCCAATTTAATTCTACAGTTCAGCCTCTCCAGTGATTTAAGTGCAATTGTTGTTGTGGTGGTTATGTGTGTGTCATCAAGTCATCTGAGACTCATTCAGCAAACAAAGTTGTTTAATTTGTATAACACAGATTGTTGCTTAACCTTCTCTAAATGCCACATTGTACTTCTTAATTTCCAACACGTTCAAATTATTTTCTTAGCATAGAGATTGAATAGGCATTTAGAAAGAATATAGACTTTATATTTTCCATATAAATTTCATCCTTTCTCTTTTTTTTCAATAGCATTTTTTATACTGGTTTATTTATAAAGTTAGTATACACGAGATCTTTCTCATTTCATTTTCCCACTCTTCCATCCATTCATCAGATTTTGTTATCTGTGACTATCCATTGCCCCTGTCCATTCTCACCCTCCCGTGCCACACCAACTCCAAGGGAGTCTGCGTGACAAAATCACCCGATTGAGGCGAAAACTTCAAGGAAGTCAGCCTCTC
>NW_006400229.1:204486-205881 GCF_000299155.1 Elephantulus edwardii | reverse complement strand
TGTATATATTTATATTGTGATTGTAATGAAAGTTTACAGAAAAGTTAAGTTTTCCTTCATTCATTGTTGCATATTTTCCTCCCTCTTCCTCCTTTCCCCGTTCCTCCTGTCCACTTTGCAACATGCCTCTTGTTTCAGATTGTCATCATGCATATACTGCCTAATCATGCATTCCTTTCAATCAGGACCTCCCTCTCTGTAATCTGTAAAGCACCTAACAACTACCAACAACAAATTAACTTTATGTGTGTGTTTGTTTATATAGCACAATCAATCTGTCTATTAATCTTATCATGATGATCAGGAAGTATGAAGAACGCAAGAATGGGAAGCAAATCAATAAAGAAATAAATAAAAATAAAGAGAAACTAGAATCAGTGGGGTATAATGTCACAAATAAAGGTATTGACAAAGCAATTCATGCATTCAGAGTGGTGGAATATGATAAGGAATTTTTAGAGCCATATAGGAATTTTGTTTTGTTTTTTAATTGACTAAAAAACCACTGAAATTATTTATTGTGTATATTGGTTATCACAACAAAGAGTTAAATAATAACATACAAAATATAACTATATTTGCTTACAAATCAGAGATGTTGGAGGAAGAGATAAACTGTTATCTGTGGGAACTAGTAACTGAATTTTTTATATGCTTGACATGAATGCAAAAAATGTGATGTAGCTATTGATAAGATTGAGATACAAATACTAAAAATTATATTAAGTTACTCGAGATTTAATTTCCCACATAAATACTGAAATAAACAAGGATAATAACAGGAGTCAAATGAATAAAAATGTACTTTCTGACTCTGAAAAAGTGTTTAGCATCTTTTTAACGATAAGATGTATTCAGTTACAAAATCTGGAGTCTGAATGTCCTTTCAATCTTTCCACTTATTTCAAATATTGCCATCAGTACTTGCATCATTTAATTGAACAACAGTCAACTATTTCTAATGAATATCTTTCAAGAGCTATTTATACAGTGACAAGCAACTTTTGTAAAAGGTAAACTCAAATTTAGCAGTCATTTGCTGAAAACTGATCATATTATTCCCTTTCATTTAAAAACTAAATTTCAAACTGACTGATGTTAATGCAAGTCAAATTCCCACTGACCCTCCAGTAAGTGACCCAAGCTGTATATCGTTGTTTTTTGTTTGTTTTTTTATTTTACTCTGGTTTATTTACAAAGTTTCAACATTGTTATATGCCGTCGAGTCGCTTGCGACTCATAGCGACCCTATGTACAACAGCCCTAATCTCCGTGCCAATCGCACTGTCCCTGGCACTCCCATCCCGACTACCCCAGTCACTGAATCAATCCACCTCATAGAGGGCCTTCCCCTCCTGCGCTGTCCCTCCACCCTCCCAAGCATGATGTCCTCCA
>NW_006400229.1:186932-202986 GCF_000299155.1 Elephantulus edwardii | reverse complement strand
TTTCTGACTCCAACTCCTTGCACATTTCATTGTAATATTTTGCTTTGTCATCCCGTGCTGCCTTTTGAAATCTTCTATTCAACTCTTTAGTATCTTGAACTCTTCCTTGTGCTTTGTCTTCTCTGGGCTCCAGTGCAATTTTCAGAGTCTCTTCTGACATTCATTTTGGTCTTCACTTCCTCTTCTGTCTTTGCAAAGACCGATTGCACTCTTCCTGGATGATACCCTTGATATCCTCCCACAACTCCTCTGGCCTTCGCTCATTAGTGTTCAAAGCCTCAAACCTGTTTCTGAAATGGTTCTGAAATTCAGGTGGGCTAGACTCAAAGTCATATTTTGGTTGCCTTAGATTTGGTTTAATTTTCCTCAGCTTCAGCTCAGTTTCAATGTACCTCAGTTTCAATACATTTTTTTTCTCAAATGATCCTTCCCATTTCCTTCAGCTTACACACCCATCATATTATGCAACCCTATGATTAACACCCTACCCCTCCATCCATCCTTACTCCTCTCTTTCCACCCTTGCCCCACCCTTGGATCCTCATACTCATTCTTCAATAATCGCTTTATGAAATATTTGTCCTTTGGGGACTGAGTTAGTTCACTCAACATAATGTTCTCCATTCCCTCCCAAGTTAGATAGTAATTTACATCTCACTCTAGTAGCAGTGGCAAAGGTTAAAGGGACATCAAGTAATAAATATTGGAGAGGATGTGGTGAGATAGGAACTCTTTTACATTGTTGGTGGGATAACATAATGGTACAAGCACTCTGGAAGGCTGTTTGGCACTTCTTCAAAAAGCTGAACATAGACATTCCATATAATCCAACTATTCCATTGCTTGGAATATACCCCAAGAAAATGAGCACTGAGGCTCAAATGGAAACCTGTACACTGATTTTCATAGAAGCACTATTCATCATTGCAAGAATATGAAAACAACCCTGATGTCCAACCACAAACTAATAGATTGAGAATTTGTGGTACATTCACACAATGGAATACTACAGAGCACGCAGACTATATATCATAGTAGGAGAAAATTGCCCATTTTTCTCTTGGTGAGCAATTGATGGATTCCAGGCTCTGTAGATGGCTATCATGACAAAAGTTGCACTTACTAAAACACACATAACTCTTACCTTGCTCCATAAGTTTCCTATGCTTTTGGAATATATCATATGTAAATTTTAATTTATATTCACCTTATGTAATTTTTTTTCAGTTTCTAGAATAGCAGAAATACCTTTTCTACTTTAGGTCTTTGAAATGCCAATTACATTACCTTTTATTTTTATTTTTTTAAGTCCTTATCCCTACTGCATCTTCTTGGAAATTATTACTTTTTTGGATGACTCAAAAAGCATTCATTTTTTACATGTTTTATAATCTTGCTAAAGATTGATATACTCCACGAAACCCTATCTCATAATCTGTTTCAACAACATAAAAAATAATCCAAAGATCAATTTTTTAACACTTCCTCAGTTACCACTTAATAGATCCAAAGCAGAGATAAGACATTCTATAGATGAAATCTTTCATTATCTGAGGTAAGAAAAAACAAAATGAGGTTAACTCAACTAAATTAGAGTAACATGGTTCTTATGTAAACTTCTAGAGTATTTTAAGCATCCACTTGCCATTACTGTTATATTTTTTTTTCTCAAAACAATTTTATTTGCAAAAGAAGTTAGAAAATAATTAAGTATTGAATTACTTAATATTATCTCCAAATTACATTATATCAATAAAACAAAAGTCTCATTCATTTAAATGAATACAAAATCTCTCAGAAGTAACACAGAAGAATCCTGATTTCACATTAACACATGATTAAGAGAGCAAAAGGACTTTCTATTGGTAGTCGTTTTTGTTTAATAACTAAAAATACAATTAGATATAGATGTAGTGTACTTGAAACATATTATCCTTCATTTAATATTCAAATTTCACAAAGGTAAAATATAGTTGCATATTTATAGCTCTAATTCACATATTCTGTAATAAATTTAAAAATATGATCTATATAATAATGCCTTGAGATATATAGTGATACATGTTGTTGTTTATTGCCATTGAGTCGAGCATGACTCACTGCGACTCTATGAACAAAAGGCATGAAGCCTTTCTACAACTATTGTCATTTCTCAAAATTCATAGAGTTTCTAGAGACATGTTGTTTAGGAAGTGGATGATACTCTTGCTTCCAAACCTGTCTTAAACAGGGAGCTCTACCAAACACTGTCCATCATGGGTAACTATTATGGCATTTGACGCCCCAATGGCACAAGGTACAGCATCACAGCAACCCCAGATTACCTCAGTACAGCATATTGACAGGACAGTGCAGAAACACTTAGGAGAATGCTCCTCCAAAATATAACAGCCAACTTTAAATACAAAGGCTCTCCCTGAGGTCTTGTTGACTCTAAACAGGAGGCTTAAATAAAAAACAATGATATAGTATGTTGTTGTTGTTGTTACATGCCATTGAGTCTCCCATGATGTATAGTGACCCTGTGTACCGCAGCTCTGAACCTTTCCCTGTCCTGAGCCAGTCTCATTAATTCTGACATACCAACCCCCATTGCCCCAGGTACAGTATCAGTACATCTCATCCAGGGTCTTCCTTTCCTGCACTGTTCCTCCAGCCTTCCAAGGGTGTTGTTCTCCAAGAACCGATATTTCATGGCCATGTGCTCAAAGTAGGTGAAATGGAGCTTCAAAATTCTTGCCACTGAGGAGAAATTTGGTTTCATCCTCTCCGAGACAGATTGATTTGTTTTCTTGGCAGCCCATGGTATGTTCAAGACTCTTCTCCAGTACCACAACTCTAAGACATTTATTCTTCTTCTGTCATCTTTATTCATTGTCCAGCTATCTGAAGCATAACAAGTAATTTAGAAGACTATGGCCAGGATTAAGCACATCTTTGTTTCTAGACTAACATCATTGCTATTCAGCACTCTGGAGAGGTCCATGACTGCAGATTTTCCCAATGCAATTTGTCTTTTGGTTTCCTGACTGCTGGTGTTAAGTCTTGATTGTAGACCCAAGCAATCTGTAATTGCTAAGAACACAACTCTCATTTGTATTTATCATAATGCTGCCAGTGGCCTAGTGGTGAGAATCTTTGTCTTTGTGATGTTGAGCTTCAATTCATATTGAAGACCACTATCCTTCATCTTTTGCAGCAAGCACTTCAAGGCTTCTTCAGTTTTAGCAAGTAAGGTTGTGTCATCTGCACACTGTAGGTTGTTGATGAGTCTTTGTCCAATCTTGATGCCACACTTCGGCTCATTCTGCATACAGATTGGAAAGGTATGGGGACAGGATGCATCCCTGGCACACTGTTTTCCTGATTTGGAGCCATGCAGGGTTCCCTTGTTCTGTTTTGAGGACTGCTTCTTGGTCCAAGGATAGGTTTTGCATAAGCAAAACCAAATATTCTGGGATTCCCATTTTCCTCAAGGTTAGCCACAGCTTGTTGTGATCCACACAGCCAAAATGCCTTTGCCTAGTCGATATCAAGATTAATATATACTCTGCATAATTCATTTAATTAATACATAGAATGGGAAATTTCAGTGTAATATATGCATGTATAACTATCTCCTTTAGCATATGTCATCTTTTGAAATTTGGACATAATTATATTGTTCAACTTTTCTAATGACTAGTTTTATGTTTATCTGAATGGAATTGAACAATGCTAAGAAACAAGAACATATAATCTATTGAATTAAACATAATTTGCTTAATTTCCTATTAAAATGCTTGCTTTAAAAGATCTAAGAACACTAAGCAGAACAATTTTGGACTGGAAATGGGAGAAAAGATTTTATCAAATTCAGGGTGTTGATATAAATATTCTAAGAAAACAAACTATTTGCTAATTAATATTTTAGTTTATTAACTAATACATAAATAGCTCCTCTCATAAAAATTAATTTTCAAAGCCACTGTAGACCTAATAGCACCTGTAAGAGTTTTCTTCCTGCTGAGGGGATCAGTTGTCATTAGATATTGTTTATGAGGAGGCAGGTCATTCATTAGTTTTAGAAACCAATTTTGGTAAGCAGAATTAAAAAGAAAATACTGTGCTAATGCATCCAAATATCTAAATATATAATATATGGGCAAGACTTTCCATCCGGTTTTCAGAGGCATTAACCTTCTTTCCCTGATCACCGTGTGGATTTGAACTGCATGTTTGAGACTGCTGCACAGTTTCTTACACTATGTCATCAAACTTCTTTTTATATTGGCTCTGTTTATTTCCATATTTTTTGTATATCAAAGATATTCTTATTACTTAGGTTCTCTCCATAACTACACTCTAATCTAATGAACTCATTGGTATTAAGATTGATGATTTCAAACAGAGGCTGCTTCTTTTTGAATATCTAAAACGAAAGAAGAATTTTTTCCCTGAATCATTACATTCAATAAATAGTTTCACACTGGATCTTTCCCCTTTTATTTACCCATACCTCCCATCAAATTGTGTTACCTGATGATGTATACAAATTTCATGAACTTTGTATGTAAACCAGTATAAAATTTGAAAAAAAATATATATCTTTTCAATCAGATAGAATCAACTCTGGTCATTATTAAACTTATAACATGAAGAATATGAGACCATATTCTTCAGACAATTTCCATGTCTAGAGATAGAGCTCAACAGAATGGTTGGTTCTACCAGCTGCCAAAACCTGTGGCTAACTTCCTAAGAGTTTTTTGGATCTTTTAAATTGAAAAATCTAAATAAATATGCTATTTTTTGTGCTTCCAGAAAAAATAAATTTTACGTAAAGAGAAAGAAAATGAATGTTAGCAGACAAATTTTAAAATTCTATGTTGTTCAGAACTGACTCACGGTTGACTTTGCATTGGGTTTCAGAGGCTGTACATTTCAAGGGGAAAGGTCGTTCATATATCTTCCAGAACTCTATCTATTTAAAACCAAATGTTACTTTCCATAAACTCATCCTGCTTTGTGAGAAGAGTTAATAGAAACTAGTATCTTTCTGATGAGAAATTCGTAAAGTAATCTGCATTAACAGTATGCTACCTAAGAGGTTCTCCTCTTAAAAAAAAAAATCAAACAAACTCTAACTGACTGTGAAAGACTGGATGGTATAGAACCTTACTGGCTTACAACAGTGCCTCTACTTGAAAATTATTTAAATGTGCCAATGACTTAGTGAGGTTAAAGAGTTTAAATTATAGAGCTCATATAAAGTTTCCAGTATGAAACAGTTGGTTATGTGTTAAAGATGATGATATGTGTTGATATGCCACGGATCTGTACCAGTCAGATCCGATTTGACGGTACACACACAAAAAATAACTAAATAAAACCACAAACAAGCAAACCAAAAAAAACCCCAAAAATTAAGAAAAAAACGCAACCAAAAAAAGGTGATCCATCAGAATGTAGAAATTGTAAAAAAAATTCACTAAATCCTGCTGAAGATTTTCTAGAAATTACTGAAACAAGTACAATGACAGAGAACTAAAAATACAAGCTTGGTTTAGAAGAGAAATTATCACCAACATCAGAGAGGTCTTGGCAGAAAGCCAAGAGCACCAGCTGAATGTCTATCTGTTTCTTTGACTATACAAAGGCATTTGACTGTGTGGATCACAGCAAATTTTAGAAACTTGAGGAAAATGGGAATCCCTGAATATTTGATTGTACTTATGTGAAACCTTTTCTTGGACAGTTATCAGTCTTTAGAACGGAGCAGGGGAACACTGCATGGTTCAAAATCAGGGAAGAAGTGTGCCAGTGGTGCATCTATAATGCAGAACAGATCATTCAGGAAGCTGGATTTTATGAAGAGGAATATGGTATCAAGATTGGAGGAAGACTCATGAAAAACCTACACTATGCAGATTATACAACCTTGCTTGTTGAAATTGAGAAGGACCTAAAGCATTTGCTACAGAAGGTCAAAGACTGTAATCTTCAATGTAGACTGAAACATAACATCAAGAAGACAAAGATTCTCACCACTGGTCAATTGGCATCACATGAAAGGTGGAGAAATTGAGGTTCTAGCAATTACAGCTAGCTCTGCTCTGCAATCATCCACTGTTGGCACCAGCAGTTGGGAAAACAAAACATTAATCTATTGGGAAAATCTGTCATAAGGGACCTCTCCAGAGTACTCAAAAGCAATGTTATTAGTCTAGAGATTAAGGGATACCTAATCTGGGCTATGATCGTCACAATTACTTGCTATGCATCAGAGAGCTGGACAATGACTAATGATGGCAGAAGAAGAATAAATGCCTTCATGTGTGATGCCTAAGAAGAACCTTGAACATACCACGGACAACCAAAAAAAAAAAAAAACAAAAAAAAACAAAAAACACAGGCCTATCTTGGAGATGGTGAAACCAAGTTTCTCCTTGGAGCCTAGAATTTTGAAGCTCAGTCTCACATACTTTGGGCATGTTACCAGAAGGGACTCGTTCTTTGAGAAGGACATTATGCTTGGAAGGGCAGAAAGACAGCACAGGAGAGGACCCCAGATGAGATGTATTGATACAGCAACTGGTACAATGGAGTTTGGTGTGTTGGAATTAGTGAGATTGTCTCAGGGCAGGGTCGGCTTCAGAGGTTCTGTACACTAACAGTTGCAGGCTACTCAACGACATATAACAACAACAATATTTTCATTAGCACTTTTTTTTTCTCTTTTATGTACTGATTTATTTAAAAAGTTTGAATACATTGTTTTTCACAAAAGGTTCTTCCCATTTCCTTTATCCCACCCACCCATCAATTGCATTAGCACTTTTTATGAGGAACTTTCTCAGTTTGTTTTTTATTTCTTTTATAATCAAATCAAATTCTAGCATGATATAATTTAACTTTTACATGAGTGGTTTTATAAGCTTTATCTTCATGTCATTAATTTCTATTTTTATGACATTTTTATCTGAGAAGATACATTGTATTATTTCATTTTTTAATGTGTTGATGTTTGCTTTGTATTCTAATATATAATCATTTCTAGGGAATGTACCACATGTGCTTGAGAAGAAAGTATATGACATTTAATTTCATGCAGTACCCTTAATATATTCACAAAATTGAGTTGTCTAGTTTAGATCTTGTTTATCTTTGTTAAGTTTTTTTTTAAATTGATCTATACTTTGTTGAGAGTGATGTCTTATGTCTTCCTTTATGTCTGATATGGAGCAAGAGCAGGGTCTTTAACTTCAGCAACGTCTGCCATGGAGTGCTTGGAAAGAAGCTCTCTTTCTAACACTTCTGTGTAACATCTGTGAAAATTAGTCTTTCCCCTAATTTTTGGTCTCAGTCTCTATTACCCTCTTGGGTCCCTTGGATGGTCCCGCAGCAACAGGGACCTCCAAATAGAAGAATATTTCTCCAGAAGTCTTTTCAGGCCTTTTCTTCTACCACACTTGAAAATGCTGGCTCTGGAAGAGTGTCTTTACTGATGAGATCTTCACTTCTAAAGTCTATTGTCCTCTTTTGTCTTTAGACTAGCATAAAATCTAGGGGGTCAACTTAAGCAATTTCTGGGGTGGGGGGGTTAAGGCAGCTCTATTCTAGCATCTCAGCATGCTACCTGAGAAAATTAGTCCTCTCTTGCTTGTCGCTCCCTGTTCAAAACTCTGTTGTCCTCTTTGGTCCTTGGGATGGCAGCACAGTAACAAAGATCTCAAAATGAAAAAAGAAAAAAAAAACACACAAAACACAAAACACCCCTTTCTTCAAGAGAGTTGCATTCCCTCTATTTTTTTGTTTGTTTGTTTTAAGATTAATAAGAAGTCCTCAAAAGAATATTTTTAAAAATATTTTTAAAAAGTTAAGTGGGTAGTGTGATGTCTGAACAGAAGAAAGCCCTAAAGTCAGAAAGATCTGTCAAAGACAGAAGCATTAGTTTTAATTAACAGATTAATCTCTCACAATTGGTGGTGGAAACTGCTGTGGTTAATAAAAAAGTAACCATTATCTCTCTTTTGTAAGTGACTCCCATGTGTGCCACATCTTAGCTACGTCTCTGGCTTTGTCCACTTAAATGGTCCTATATTCAACACTGATGGTGTTGAGGCAAGGTAGGAACATATGGTGCTAGGGTATTCTAACTATTGGTGACACTATAGGACAAACTGAAATTTCACAAAGTGTTTCCAAACAGAATTATTTTTTTCCCATGAGTAGATCCACTGATCATTTCTCTTGTAAAGTTATCTGTCCAAGATAGGCCAAATGCTTACTGCTTTTATTCAAGAGAGGTATGTTGTTTATAAGTACTATTTAGCTATGACTCACAGCAAATCTATGAACAAAAGATCAAAATTGTGTCGTTTCTTGCACACTCCTCATGCTTTCCACCATATTTAAGCTCATAGTTGAATTCATAGTGTCAATACTTCTGGATGAGAATCATTCTATCATTGACTCTCTGTCTCTCTGCATATGATGTTGTTTATCAAGGACTGGACTCTCTTGAAAACATGCCCAAACTTTGTGAGACAAAGCTTTACCATCTTTGCACCTAAGGAGTATCCTGGTTGTCCTTCTTCAAGATGTATTTGTTTATATTTTCATAGTACATTAAATACTATTTGTCAACTCCCCAATTCCAAAATACTTATTTGTCTCTGATCTTCTTTGTTCATTAGCCACAAGTTTTGCCCAAGTCCAATTTATTATTCTGATATTCCCATTCTTCTCAATGTTATTTATTATGATTCACAGAATTCAATGCTTTTGCATAGTCAGTAAAATGCAAGTAAGCATTTTTTTTTCTTATTGATTTAACTAACAATCAGGTGGGAGCTATTTGGTCTTTTGTATTTATGATTAGTTGTGGGCTGGAAGGCTCTTGTTTAAATCAATTAGAACCTGCCATATGGGCCTTTGTGATTAAAAGCTGGTTAGAGCTTGTCCAAGAGCTTCTTCTTTGAAGTAGTTCGATTATGGAAAGTAGGTAATTTTTATTTAATTAATGATTAGGTATGATCTGTTTAGTTTTTTTATTTAATTAACAATCTATTATGAGCTATTTGATCCTGTTTGATCATTTTTTTAAATTAACAATCAGTTGTAGGCTGGCAGCTTCTTTTTTAAAATAAATTAGGACCTGATGTGTATGCCTGTGTGATTCCAAGTTGATTGGGATATGCTTGAGAATCTCTTATTTGATGAAGTAGTTGGATTCTTGAAAGTAGGTAATTTTTATTTAATTAACAATCAGGTGTGAGCTGTTTAGTATTTTTTAATTCACTTAAAAGTCAACTGCAAGCAGTTTGGTAATTTTGATTTCATTAACAAGGACCTCCTGGGTGCACCCTTGTGATTAAAATTTAGCTGGGCCATAGCCCCTTAGGCCTCCTAAACACTGATCTACTTTAGTGTTACAAACTAAGTTGTCAGTTTGTTGTGTTTGAGGAGTACATAGTTCTAGTTGGTACTGTACTTCTCTGTCAGTTTACCGAGATAATGTCCCAATCACATGCTATTCATCTTAGAGCAAGACCTTCTTAGTGAATAAGGATGACCTTTGTGCTGTGGTGTTGGAGAAGAGCACTGAACATCACATGGGCTTCCAAAATAACAATTATGTCTTGGAGAGGGTGCAGCTAGAGTGCTCTTTGGAGATGAGGATGATGAGGCATTACCTCACATAATCTGGGCATGTTGCTAGGAGTGGTTATTCCTTGGAGAGGGACATGATGCTTGAAAGTTAGAGGGTCAGGGCAGGAGAAGAAGACCCTCCACCAGAGGAATTATGTGATGACTGCACATCAGAAAGTATGCAGATTACAAAGGATAGGATAAGATTCAGATCTGTTGTTCATAGTGTTGCTATGGGTCTTATTCAACTTGATGGTTCCTAATAAAAACAACAAGAATTTTTCTAGTATTCTCTGGTTTCTGCCAAGATACATCTATCTGAAATTAGCAATAAAATACTTCATTCTGCAGCTTCTTTTGAATCCAAGTTAACTCTGTTTCTTATTGATGTACTTTTTCAGTAGTTTTTCCTTATCTTCAGCAAGATTTTGCTTATATGAGATAATAGTGACAATTAAACAATTTCTATGATCTATAGGATCACTTTTTTTTTAAAGTAATGGGAACAAATAAGAATATCTTCCAGTAAATTGGCAGGTCTTCTAAATTTCTTGACATAGATAATTGAGCACATACAGGGATGCATGTTTGTTGAAATTTGTTTTAATGTTATTTCACAAATTCCTAAGACAGTGCATTTATCCCAATGCCAGAAGGAAAAAATGAATTTCTTCCTTCCTTACTATTAATTTTTAAATCTTAATGTTATTTCTGAAATGGTTTAGTGTTGACCAATTATTTTCAGTACTGTGACTTTGTGTATTCTTTCCACTTACTCCATTAGTTAACATTTTGCCTACATAGTCTTTTAGTTATCAAATTTGTTATTTTTTATTGGTTTGCATACAATAATTAATATATACTGTATTTAATTCATACACATCATGTTTTATATAATCTTTCATTTGCATTTTATACATTCATCTTTATTGCATTTTATAAAACTAATTACTATTGATTTAGGCCTCTTATTTTTTTCAGTTTAAGAAAGTGAAACATGTTTTACTTTATCATTTAATAACTCCAACTTTTGCACATTTATTGTAATACTTTATTTTCTCATGTACAGCTAGCTGTTTTAAGTATGTTGTTTCAGCATTTATTCCATTTGTTTTTACTTCTTTGTACTCTGCAAGCTTCAGAGTCTTCATTGATTTTGTTATTTCTTTGTTCTCCCCTGTCTTTATGATTTTGTAATTACCTATCTTTGTAATCTGTTTGTTTTACTAATGAACTATGTCTCTAATGTTATCCTGAAACTTCTCAGGCCTTCCATTTTTAGTGTTCAATGTATCAAATCTATTCTTCAGATGGATTTTAGATTCATTCAGTACAAACTCAAAGTCATATTTTGGTTATCCTTAGCTTTCTTTCATTTGCTTCCCTTTTTGTTTGAAATTATATTTGAGTAATTGATTACCCTTTCTACAGTCAGCCCCAAATCTTTCTTGGACTGCTATTAAGATTTTCCATCTCTTTTTTTACCAGGATAGTCATTCTGATAGCTGTGCAGTCCATCAGGTGAGATTCATTTTTATAATCATCATTGATTACAGTTTTTTAAAATATTTATAATGAATAACTCATTATACACAATTTTTTCATACAATCTCCAGCCTCATTTTTGTCAACAAGGCCCTTATTTTCCCACTACAAGTTCTCCTTATTTGTTTCCAACAATTGTGGTTATTTTGTGCTATTGAATTAGAATTACCCCATAACTAACCTTCCAATGGATTTTCAGAGGCAGTAAATTGCACTGGTGAAGATGGCCAATCCTTCTCCTGCAGAGCAATTTGTAGTCTGAACGTATTTCATTTGTGACTATAGAACAGCTTTTTACTACAGGATCACCAGAGCTACCTAGTGTTGTCGCTATTAAGTGCCTTCGTAGCAACCCTATGAACAAAAGACGTGAACACGTGTATGTCTTTCATTGTTTCTCCAAGTTCAGAGTTTCCAGAGGCAAGCTATTTTAGAAGTAGATGCCACTCCTGCATCCAACCTTGTTTTAATCAGGGAGCTCCTCCAAACACTGCCTCCACAGTGGGTAATCATGTTCACATGCTAGTCACTAATACTATTAATGCATACTAATTATGTACTTCAGTAATTTCAGACTCCATAAGTCTGTGGAAATTCTCAATTTCTTCAACTTTGGCTTTAGTGATTGGTGGATATATTTTAAAAAAATGTATTAAGAGTTCTTCTTTTAGTGCATATAGAAAATATACTATACTTCACATTATTCTATTGTAGGATAGATCTGGAAATATTCTTTTTCACTACAAATTGAACTCCATTCATCTTCAATTTGTCATTCCCAACATGATAGAACACAAGATTTCTTATTCAAGACAGCCAGTATCAGTCCGTCTTTTCTCATGAATACTTAAGATGTGAATCTTTTTGCCTTCCATCTTAATTTTGACATTTTCAGTTTTCTTAAATTTTTATACATTCCATGTTCTAGCCCTAAAGAATGTTTATGGTTTGTCATCCTCATTTTGAGCCTTCCCACATCAGTAGATCCTTCACTGATTGAAAGCTTTGTTCCATTTGAGTCCCTAAGCTGATGCCACTTAAAGAGCAGCTCTTCCCTAATTATGTGTTTTATTGCTTTCAAGATAAAGGGCTCATTACACCGCACTATATCCAATGGTGGTTTTCTGTTACTCTAGAATGAAGTCCTGTTCTTTCAGAAGTGGATGGCAAGTCTTCATCATTAGTTTGGAAGGTCCACTGAAACCTGTGCAGCATGGTGATTCTGCTGGTATTTGAAATTTCATTGTTAATGATTATCCTCTAGTCAACCACAACTCATAGTGACCCTATGAACAAAAGGCTTGAAACCCCTCCACAACTATCTACATTTATTAAATATCATTGAGTTTTTGGAGGTATGTTGTTTAGGAAGTGAATGCCACTCCTGCTTCCAAACCTGTCGTACTGTGTTATTGTTGTTATGTGCCATTGAGTCGCATGTGATGCATAGTGATCCTGTGTACAGCAGCTCTGAACCCTTCCCTGTCCTGAGCCATTCTCACTAATTGCAACACACCAACCCCCATTACTCCAGTTACTGTATTAATCCATCTCATCTGGGGCCTTCCTTTCCCTGCACTGTCTGTCCACCCTTCCGGGCATGATGTTCCTTTCCAAGGACTGGTCTCTACTGGTCATGTGCCCAAAGTAAGTGAGGCAGAGCTTAGGAATCCTAGTCTCCAAGGAGAGACTTGGTTTCACCCTATCCAAGACCCACTCTCCCAAACTTTCAGCCATTTTTTTAAAATCATAACTAAAATGTAGTTGTTGTTGTTTCAGAGGCAATTAATGACATGGGATGCAATTGCCAATCTTTCTCCCACAGAGCTACTGGAGGATTTAAACCACATATCTTTGGGTTGACAGTACAACTCTTTCCCACTAAGTCTTCAGAGTTTCATAGAAATAATAAGAGTTCAATAAATCAACAAATTCTTTGTGTACTTCATGGTTTTCTTTTGACAAATATGTATCATAAATATGATTGTGGAAAGAAATGATTGAGAAATCCCAAAACAGAAAAAAAAATACTTGAAAAAAAGTTTAACAATGTATATTAAATAATTATTATACTTTGAAAGAGGAGAGAAGAATTTCTTTATTATTCAATATAACAAGCTCTGGTGGAAATGCAACAGTTTTATTCAGACTGCTTAAGGTATTAATTTGCCATATTTGCTTTTCTTTTCCCCCCTGGCTGTGTAAGTATTGTTTGGGACCTCTTAATACTTGTTTCATACTTAAGGCAGAGAAGAGGCTGTAGAAGATTCAATTAGTGATTTCATTATAGATACGGCCTCAATGAGGGAACATCTCCAGCTTAAGCACTAGCAATCAGAGAACACAAATGCAATTACCTAGTCTTTACATACCTTTACATAATTTCTCATTGGATGCAGTGGAATGATGGAATAATAGTTTGGCAATTCAAAGCAGTGCTTCTATCTTCAAATGCTCACTGTCAATGCAATGAAGTTAAATTCCAACACATTTTTGTGTAGTAAAAGTCACGTATTAGAGATGAATCATAATTATGTGGTCAAAGCAACTGCATGCTTTTAATAAATGTATATGCACTTATCCAATTTCTATTCCTTTTCATACCTAGGATTCTGTTAAAAATAACTAAATTTCTTTTTGTTTAACCTTTTTCTGTAGACTGAAATTCACCGCTCTTGTATCTTTGTGATCCTAAAAGTTTGCAAAAGATGTATTTTCATCCTTCTTTAATAAACTGTTTTTAGAGTAGGCTTAGGCTTACAGAAAAAAGAATTATAGAGTACAGAAATTTCCTCCAATTTTCTTCTAGTCACTGAGTACATTTATTATATTTTGTGAAGTAATATAAATACATTATTTTTAAATAAGGCATAGTTCATAATAGAGTTAACTCTGTGTTATTTAACTTTATAAATTCTGACAAAAGTGAATGTAACATGCCAATCTTTACTACAACTTGTAAACTCATGATTGTGATAATACAATAATAATTAGGCAAATGGTTTGTTGTGCTATGTATAATGCTTCAACATGTTTTAACTCAAATTGTTAAGATTATTTTAAATTCTTGGATTATACTTTATACTTGCTTTGGCATATATTTATGTCTACTTTTGAATTTACTGATAATTCTGGCTTTTCACACACAAAATTTAAAACGTAAACTTTTATTTCAATCCACCTCACAGAGGGCCTTCCCCTCCTGTTCTGTCCCTTCACCCTACCAAGCATGATGTCCCTCTTCAAGGAAAGGTCCCTCCTTACAACATGTCCAAAGTATGTTAGATGGAGCCTCATAATCCTTGCCTCCAAGGAGCAGCCTGGTTTAACCCTTTCCAGGATGAATCTCTTTATTTTCCTAGCAGTCCGTGGTACTCTCAATACTCTTCTCCATCACAGGACAGAGCATAGTTTAGGGCTGTTGTACCTACGGTCAATAAGAGTAGCAAGCAACTCGATGGCATGTAACAACAACAACAAACTTTCATTTAAATTAGTAAATATTTTAAAATGCAAAGAGATATAAAAAAATTCTCATAAAAATTTTTAATAATACATAATAGTATCAAAAGAACTATATTTTAGAATAAAGTTTATTAATTGCCGAGTAGTGTTCGTTAAGTAATTGACAATAATTTATTATTCTTGAAAACTGCTTTAGTAATTGATACATTGACAGGATATTATGAGCATTTTTATGTCCCTACAAATTTGCCAAGTATTTGCTTTATAAGTAATATTTTTGGATCTCCAACTTACTTGATCACAAACACCTGATTGTACTTATGTGAAACCTATACTTGGACCATCAAGCAGACCTCAGAACAGAACGGGGAAGTACTGAATGGTATAAAATCAAGAAGGAAGTGAATCAGGGACGTGTCCTGTCTCCATAACTTTCCAATATAAATTCAGAACAAATCATTTGGGAGGCTGGACTTTATGATTAGGAATGTGGCGTCGGGGTTGGAGGAAGATTCATTAACAACCTACCATACGCAGATGACACAATCTTGCTTACTGAAACTGAGGAGGACCTGAAGTGCTTGTTGCAGAAGGTCAAGGACTGTAATCTTCAATAAGTATTGAAGCTCAACATCAAGAAGACAAAGATTCTTACCACTGGGACAATTGACAGTATCATGATGGTTGTTAACAGTTACAGCTAGCTTGGCTCCATAATCACCACTCTTGAAACCAGCAGTCAGGAAATAAAAAGACAAATTGCATTAGTCAAACTGCTGTCAAGGACCTATTAGAGTACAAAGAAACAATGATGTCAGTTTAAGGTGTGCCTGATCCAGTTCATTATCTTCACAGTTACTTTTTATGCATCAGAGAGCTGGGCAATGACTAAGGATAAGAGAAAAGGAATTAGCTGTGGTGCTGGAGAAGAGTCTTTAACATACAATGAACCACCAAGAAAACAAATTGGTCTGTCTTAGAATGAAAACAAGTTTCTCATTGGAGGCT
Source organism: Elephantulus edwardii (assembly GCF_000299155.1). Lineage (NCBI taxonomy): Eukaryota > Metazoa > Chordata > Mammalia > Macroscelidea > Macroscelididae > Elephantulus > Elephantulus edwardii. The sequence continues at coordinate 187,335 of NW_006400229.1, read as the reverse complement.
AGGATTTTGAAGCTCCAAGCTCCCATCTTATATACTTTGGGCATATGATCAGGTGGGACCAATACTTGGAGAAGGACATCATGCACAGAAGGGTGGAGAAACAGTGCAGGAGAGGAAGACTCCAAAATGAGATTGATACAGTAACTAGGGCAATGGAGATAGATGTGTTGGAGTCAGTGCGATGAGCTCAGTACAGGATAGGCTGCAGAGCTGCTGTACATTGGGTCACTATGAGTTTTTGGTGACTCAACAGCCTGTAACAATAACAATTACAGCAAAAAGTCATATTATATCCAAAAATACAGTTTCTCATCTGTTTTAATATTTAGATCTACTTATATATTTAAATATTTTACAGTTTTATTCACCAGACAGATTTTCCCTCATAAAAATTGCCTATTAC
>NW_006400229.1:183080-186814 GCF_000299155.1 Elephantulus edwardii | reverse complement strand
TGGGCATCTAAAGGGTCCATCAGACTCCCCACCTATCTTCCCAGGTAACAATGAAAATGCCAAACGAGTTCTACAGGATGCATCACCTTTGCTCGGGAAACATTATGACTAAACTTCAGAGACGTTGGTCCCAACATAAGGAACTATGAGCAGCTGAATTGTTTGTAATCATAGAAGCCAAGGAAGCTTTATACATAAGCTATTAGATCAAGGGCTGGTCAATGGGAGATAGATGTGAAGGGAGTGAGTAGAAGTGGATGGGTATCCTGGTGGATGGTGGAGTAGGGAAATAAGTGGGTAAAGACACTTGTGCCAAAGGCAGGGACAACACTGACACTAATGGTTAATTTCACAATAAGGGATATACCTTTAACTTGCTGGTCTGTCTGATATAAGCACATATATATGTAAATAATTATATCTTACATCTCTATATATAGATATATAATCATTAACATTAATTATCTCCTATTTTATTTTCCATTTTTTCCTGTTAACTAACATATTTCTTTTGGTATTTTAACATCCAAGTTTCATATATTTATTTGATATTTTTGTGAAAGAATTACAAATCTATATAAGTGAAAATATTCTTGATTTTTTAAACAACTGGATGCATATTTCTAGATATTTTCTAATTTTTTTCTTTCTTTTATACATGTATTTACATTTTATATTGGTTTACATTTAAAAATTGCATATACTGTGTCTATCTGTGCTTCATTGATTATGCAAAGGCATTTGATTGTGTGGATTATAACAAACTGTAGTCGATCTGAGAAGACTGGGAACCTCAGAACACTTGATCGTTCTAATGCAAAACCTATACTTTGTCCAGGAAGCAGTCATCAAAACAAAGCAAGGAAACATTGCATGATTCAAAACTGGGAAGGGTATACACCAGGAATATGTCCTATCTCCATACTTTTTCAACCTATATAGAACAGATTATCCAGGAGGCTGGGCTCTATGAGGAGAAACATAGCATCAGAATTAGTGGAAGATCCATCAACAATCTGCATTATTCAGATGACACAACCCTGCTTGCTGAAACTGAGAAGGACCTGAAGTGCTTGCTGCAGAGGGTCAAGGAATACAGTCTTCAATATTAATTAAGGCTCAATATTAAGAAGACAGAGATTCTCACCACTGGGCCAATTGGCAGCATCAGGATGGATGGTGGAGAGATTGAGATTGTTCACAGCTTTAGTGTGCTTGACACCACAGTCAACACTCATGGCACCAGCAGCCAGGAAATTAAAAGATGTATTGTGATGGGAAAGTCTCTGTTAGGGACCACGGCAAAGTACTGAGGAGCAGTGCGGTCACTCTGGAGAATAAGGTGCAACTGATACAGTCCATGGTCTTTGTAATCACTTGTTATGCATCAGAGAGTTAGACAATGATGAAGGAGGAAAGAAGGAGAATTGATGCCTTTAAGCTGTGGTGCTGGAGAAGAGTGTTGAATGTAACATGGACTGCTAAGAAAATGAGCAGGTTTATCCTGGAGAGGGTTAAACCGGGCTGCTCCTTAGAGGCAAGGATTCTGAGCTTTTGTCTGACATATTTTGGATGCTGCAAGGAGGGCCCAGTCCTTGGAGAGGGATGTCATACTTGGGCAGGTGGAGGGACAGCACAGGAGGGGAAGACCCTCTATGAGGTGGATTGATTCAGTGACTAGGGTAATCAAAGTGGGTATATCAGAGACAGACTGGCACAGGACAGAGCAGTGTTTAGGGCTGTTGTACATAGGGTCACTATGATTCGCAATCAACTTGATGACCCATAAGAACAACAACAAATTGTGTTTGGCTTACATACATTGTGTTTCATGTATTCCTCCATTCCTGGTTTTTTAAAAGATGAATTAACTTCAATATTCTATATTTTCTTCTAAAGAAAGTTTTTAATATTATATTTATTTGCATGAAAATGACTATTTCATGTCTATTATGATGTGATAAATGTTTAAGTAGATAATAATATTTGCTATAAAATTAATATATGTATTACTCTGTTCTTTTTTTAACTTTAATGCAATTTATTCATAAAATGAAGACAGTTTAGATTTCCTTTTTTAGTTTGTTGAGATTTTTATGAAAGTTTATAGAGAACTTGGATATCTGTTCATTCATTGTTTCACATTTTCCTCCTTGTCCATGCCTCCCTCCCCACAGTTCACTTTTCTCTTTGAAAACAAAAAAATCTGTCATTGTTATACAATTCCCCACCCCACCCCAGTACATGTTACTATTCAGCTCTTATTGTAGACTATTGTCAAGCAAATAATCTAAATTATCCACTTTCACCACTTTTCTATCAGTTTGTTTTACTGTGGTTATTTGCATGTTGCTATGATTCTGTGTACCAGCAGTGGTACCTTGGTAGAACATTTTCAGTGCAGTCACTAGACTAGAAATAATTCAGATCTCAACACATTGTTGTCAAGACAGAATTCACTCATAGGATTCCCTCCGACAGGTTCTTGAATGGTAGTAAATCCAACAGGAGGATTGAAAAATCTTCTTTGCAATAAAAACAGTTGAAAATTCTATGGATCAATTAGAATAGGGTTTGGAATAGTGCTGACTTTCGGACCTAAAATAATATTGCACACTCATTTTAGAATTTAGTGAACTCTATCTGAATGTTTCACAGATTCAGGCCATTTCAAAGATGCAGACAAGAACATGAGGCTATTAGATTTGGATTATGCATTCTACTTTTCCTTAAATGTATATTCTAGGAAGGAAGCACTTTACACTTAAAGTTCAAAGAAAACTAGGATTAAGGTAGGTTACAAAGAATAAAGAAATAGCATCAATAAAAATTTAGTAAAGACTTATTTTTAATCTAATAATGAAGGAAATGTTAGATAGAGGGTAGGCTGAGTAACCATGAGGTTTTTTAATTGCTTATGCTATGAATTGCAATTTATAGGCAAATTGTTATGGAAAACACTATGACTAGTTATAAGGAAAAGTGTTATTTATGGGTTGCTTTAAAAATTTTGTTAAGCAATGTTTTATTTCTATACTTTGGTTTATTTAAATAAAATTTCATTAACTTTTAAGAAATACAGTACAGTTAATATAGATTTGCATGTGTATCATGTGCTTATAGGACAAAATAAGTGAGTATTTAATTGTTCCCAAAGAAAACGAATATCGAGACTTTCTTTTTGATACTTTGGTATTGCTTTAGAGAAATTAGTTTTGCTATAGTTTCTCCATTGTCAGAGAAATAGTCCTTTATTGATTACTTTCTGCCTCTAAGTTTCTGATATACTACGAGTCATCCTTACTAAAACTTGTACGATAATTTTATCTTTGATAAGAATTTACTGACTGCACAGCTTTCTAAATTACCAGTATCCTGATTCAGCTTTTAACTATGTTACTCTTAAGTGATAGGCATTCTTCACAGTCAGCAGTACAAGTATTCTTACTTGTATGCCAATATCATTATATCTGTCCACTTCTCAAGACTCCTTTTGTAAAATCACTATTATTTCCAAAGGCATACATGTTCAAGATGCCTTGTCAAGGATATTGGGAATATGTGTGGCCAGAGAGGCACTATAACTAACTACATGAATTGAAACACCAATTCAGAAGTACAAACTCTAATGAGCTGATTTTTTTGAACCTGAGTTAATTTTCTGGAACCATTTAAAAGCATTTAAGAACAAAGATTCTGTAATATTTTCTTTTTCATCACATTTCTTTTTTTTT
>NW_006400229.1:181479-182980 GCF_000299155.1 Elephantulus edwardii | reverse complement strand
ATTTTTTATTATTTTGTGTGCGTGTACCGTCAAATCAGATCTGACTGGTACAGGAGGATATTGCGCCTCCTTCTCCGGCAGAGCATCTGGTGGATTCGAACCGTGTTCCTCTGGGATTGCAGTGCAGCTTCTTGCCACTAGGCCACCAGAGCTCCCCTACATTTCTTACAAAGATTTGAAGTTTCAAAGTTAAAAATTCATACAGTAGTGTCCAGCTGTTAATAAGGATTTCAGAAAACATAATATAAACTCAAGACATATATAAGATTAGAATAGGTATGTTACTGAGAAGAAATGTTCCTCCCTATGTAAAACAGTTTTCATTATTCAGTTCTACATTCATCTTAAAATAAAAATCACTCCTTAAAATACTTAATGACTAAGAAAAGAATATTTAATGACTGAAATGGTAGAGTGAAAGTAAAATAATAAAATAAAAAATATTTATACCTTTTCAAACTCTATGTAGAACAGAGCATTCAGGAGGCCGGAATTTATGAGGAATGTGGTATCCCAATTGGAGGAGATTTGTCAAAAACTTACATTATGTGGAGAACACAACCTTGCTCACAGAAACTGAGGAGGATCTGAAGCATTTGCTGCAAAAAAGTCAAGGAATAAACTCTTCAGTTTGGATTGAAGCTCAAAATCAAGAAGATTGATATTCTCAGCACTGGGCCAATTGGCACCACCATTGCAGATGGAGAAAAGATTGAAACTTTTAACAATTTTAACTTGCTTGACTCCACAATCAATACTATTGGCATCAGCGGTGAAGAAATTAAAAGACAAATTGCTGTGGGAAAACTGCAGTCACAGACCTCTCAAAAGGGCTGAAGAACTACAATGTTATTTTGGAGACTAAGGTACCTTTGTCAGGTCATGATCTTTGCAATTACTTGCTATGTATCAGGGAGCTAGACAGTGACCAAGCGTGACAGAAGAAGAATGAATGCCTTTGATTTGTGGTGCTGGAGAAGAGTATTGAATATACCATTGGCTGCCAAGAGAACAACCAGTTTTATTTAGGAGAGGGTGAAAACAGGCTGCTTCACAGAGGCAAGGATTCTGAAGCTCTCTCTGTCTCACATATTTTAGGCTTATGGGCAGGAAAGAAGAATCCCTGGAGAAAGAAATCATGTCTGGAAGACATCAAGAGTGGACGTTCAGAGCAGGAGAGGAAGACCTTGGATGAGATGGATTTACAGAGTAACCTGCATAATGGGAGTAGGTGTATCAGAAACAATGATACTGCCTCAGGATACAGCAGAGTTCAGAGCTATTATACATAGGGTCAGTGTGAGTCATAGTGGACTCAGTGGTACATAATAACAACAATAAAAACAACACAAATCTATAAGTAGGTGATAGAACCTTAAATAAGATTTTATGAAGACTTATTATCTAAAGAATTAACTTTGTCAATTTTTTTCACAGTTGGAACTATTTTCCAGGAAAATTTATAGATAGATAGATAGATATAGATATTATAGATATTATA
>NW_006400229.1:167859-181179 GCF_000299155.1 Elephantulus edwardii | reverse complement strand
AACAACAACAACAACAACAATGTAGTTAATCCTGGCAAGAAGCTGCACTGCAATCCTGAAGGAACAAGGTTTGAGACAATCATTTGCTCCACAAAAGAATAATGAGCAATCTCCTTCCATAAAATTAACTGCTTCTGAAAACCCACGAGAGGGTGAGTTATGTGTCAATTTCAACTCTAAGCTACACAACAACAATAACAGTTAATCCAAAAGAGACAGGGTGGGGGGAACTGCAATTGACATAGTCAAGTTAAGTCAGAAGATAGTGTATCTAGCATTTGTAATTGGTTTGATATAATTTCAAATACCTGCCCTCTGGTTAATTTCAATAGGAATGACATTAAGCCTCAACTTTATTCATGCAATTTTTTGTGCATCTCAGACTCCAGATATTCTTGATTATCCTCACAAAATCTGAGAAAAGTTTATCATCTTAAGGACAATAAAGTTCAATATAAAAATCTGACCCTAATTACTAACATGATACTTTAAAACTGCTGGAATAGTACTTAAACAAAGAACTGCCAGATGTTCTAGCTAGATTTAAAAGTGGTTGGCTACCAGGGATGTATTTGCTGCTATCAGATGGATCCTGAATGAAGACAAAGAATAACAGAAGAATTTCTATCTATGTTTTACTGACTATGTGAATGTGTTAATCTTTGTGGATCATAACAAATTATGAATAACATTGACAAGAATGAGAATGCCAGAACACTTAATTGTGCTCATGCAAAACCCTGAGATTGTTGTGTGAACTGCCTGGTTTGAAAATATGAAAGGTTTGTGTCAGGGTTGTATCCTGTCTCTGTACCTATTCAGTCTGCACGATGAGCAAATTATTTGAAAAGCTGGATTGCATGAAGAAAATTGTGAAATCAGAATTTGCATAAGGCTTATCAGTAAGCTTTTGTTACACAGATTACACATCCTTAGTTGCTGATAGTGAAGAGCAGGACTTGAAGAACTTGATGCAGAAGGTTAAACATTATAGCCTTCAATATGGATTGCATCACAACATAAAAAAAAAAATACTAGTCAATAGACCAATAGACATCATATTGACTGGAGAAAGGGTTGAGACTGTCAATAACTTCAGCTTACTTGGATCAACAATCAGTGCACTTGACACCAGCAGTCTGGAGATCAGAAGATATATTGGACTAGGAAAGCCCATAGTCAGAGACCTCTTTAAATTATTGAGAGGCAATGATATCAGTTTAAGGAGTAAGATGCACCTAATTTATGCCATGGCATTTTAAGTCACTTGATATACATATGAAAGCTGGACAATGGGTAAGGATGACAGAAGAGGAATTAATGACTTTCAACTGTTGTTTGGAGAAGAGTGCTGAAAATCTAATGGACTTCCTAAAGAAAAATAAATGTCTTGGAGAAGATGCATCAAGAGTGTTCCTTGGGGATAACAATGATGAAGTTTCATCTCATACACTTTGGGGAAGTTGTTTTTCCTTGGAGAAGGACATGTGTATAAAGAGAAAAAGACCCTCAACCACCTGGGTTGACATGTTGACTGCAGTAATGAGTTTGAGTGTGTCAAACATTGTGAAGATGGCATAGGATAGGCCAGTATTCAGATTAGTTTTTCATCGGGTTCACTATGAGTTGTATTTGATTAATGGCACCTAACTATATAACAACAAGGACAACACGAGGGTAGGTTACTTCTCCAGAGACACTTTATCTTCATTTTGAGAAAACAGACAGAAAGTTTATGTCTAAATAAGATAATTGATCTAATGAAAAAGAGAATAGCAAATTGTTTTCTCAACTTTTTTCTGAACCTTATCCCCTTAATCACCATTTCTTGTTCCAAGGTTCAACTCTGCTGAATGAGTGATGTTAAAGATAAATGTTCTTTTGATGAGAGTCTTCTCTAAACATCTAATACATTCTTGAAATTATTGATGTATATCCCTTGGAGCAGTTGATATATTTGAACCACTAGAGAAATTGGCTTTTGGTTGGTAGCACAACACTTTAGGGAATGAAACAAACTAAGCAAGGTCAACAACAACGAATGTCTGTGCTTAGATTCAGCTTTTTAAATATATATCTATGGGGCATTTTAATATCTGTGTCCAAACTTCCCATCTAGAATCACTGATGTCACGTACTGAGTGGTAACTGACAGCATATTTTTCAGAGATAGTAAATTACATAAAAGGAAGTAGTTGGTGATGCAAACCATGAGGCTTTGGATGACAGTGTGATAATTCATAGACACCCTGTAAGTAATGGATCTGAACTAATCTGTGCCATTCTCATCATCTATGATATACTTAAGCTCGTTGATGCAGTCCCAATGTCAATATATCTTACTGAGGGCCTTCTGTTCTTTCACTGACACTTCTTCTTCCCAAATGTGATATATTTACAAGGATTAGTCTAAAATGATCAAAGTATATGAGCTGCAATTTCACCATCCTTTGCCTCTATGGAGCACTCTAGTTGCACTTTTTTTTTATTAATTTTTTTAAATAATTTTTTATTTTTACAGAGGTTTTGGATTTCCATTCATTCATTGCCACAATTTTCTCCCTTCCCACCCTTCCCCACCAGCTCGTACTTTTTACAATGCGTATTTATTTGTTCTTTTGGCACTCCATGGGATATTCAGTACTACACTCCAAAAATACAACTCGAAGACATCAATTCTTATCCAGTCACCATTAGTCATTGCCGAGCTTCTCGATGTATTGAGGGTAATTGAAAATATCATGGCTTGAGTCACGTGTACCTTAGTCTTTCAAATTACATCATTGCTTTTAGTCTTTCAAGATATCCTTGACAGCATATTTTATCAATGAAACATATCTTTTGATTTCTTAACTGTTGGTAAAGGGTTTTTATTGATTATTCAAATAAGATGAAGTCATTGACAGTTTCATTCTCTTCTCCATCTATCATAATGTTGTCTATTGATCCAGTGGTAATTTTTTTGTTTTATTGAAATTGAAATACAATTCATTTTGAAGGCTAGAGTCTTTAATTTTCTGTAGCAATTGTTTTAAGTCCTTCTAATTTTCAGTAAGCAAAGTTGTGTCATCTGCATGCCGAAGGTTACTGATGAGTCTTTCTTTTATCCTGATATCACTTTCTATTCATACAGTCCAGTTTCTCAAATTACATTTTTAGCACACAAATTTAATAGGTTTTGCAAAAGGATATAACTCTGAAGTATAATTTTGCTGATTGTAAACTATGCAGTGTTCTCTTGCTCTGCTCTAACAATAGCTTCTTTTTTCTAGGTATCGGTTTCACATATGCAATTAAACGTTTTGAGTCCCTTTCTCAATGTTATCCATAATTGTTTTGATCTACATAGTCAATAAAACATATATATATATATACACACACAGACACACTCACACACTTCTGGTATTCTCTACTTTCAGTCAAGGTCTATCTGACATCAGCAATGCTATCCCTTTTGCTACGGCCACTTCAAAATCCAGCTTGCATTTCTGGAAATTCCCTGTATATGTTCTGTTCCCATAATCTTTCAATAATCTTCAAAAGAATATTACTTTATTCTGAAGATTCACCTGACACATTTTGGGAGAACTTGGAAGGGAACATTATACTTGGTAGAGTGGAGGGACAGTCAGTGCAAAAGTGGAAGACTTTTGATGAGATAGATTGATTCACTGACTGGGGTAATGAAGGCAGGTGTGTCAGAGACGATAAGGTTGGCATAGAATAGAGCAAGATTTAGAGCTGTTGTACATAAAGGCACTATGAATTGCAAGATACTCGACAGAACAAAACAACAATAACAACAACATGATATTGTTTGAAAATTACCACTTTTTGTTGGGTCACCTTTTTGGGGGGAAAGTGAACAAATAAGGAAATAATTCCCCTATAGTCACTGATTACACATAAAGCTTAGAACTCTAGATTTTAACTTCTCACTCCATTTATACCTATCTACCAGAGTTTGAAATAACAGCTCCTTTATTTCTAAGGCGCCCTTGTGAGATGTAGGTTCAAGTGTTTCATTGCTAAAACATCAGTAGCTCAAATACCTTAACTTCTCTAAGGGGGATGATAAGGCACTCTGCTTTTTCAGGGGTTTATAAACTTAGAACTCCTGAAGCAGTTGTACTCTCCCCTATAGATTCTCTCTGAGTCAGAATCAGCTCTACAGTAGTGAATTTGCTGTGGATTTTGATCCTTTTTTCTTTCTGAAAGTATCAACAACCATCTAAAATAAGTAATCTAATTTACAATACAGAGATATCATAATGCTATATTGCTGGGTTGGCTTTCTTCTTTTTATAGCTTATGATTGTTAATGTATAGATTTTATAACCCAGAATATATGCTAATTTCATCAGAGTTAGAGTCATGTATTCATAATTATTGGAAAAACTGAAGGTAATGTAATTATATAAATGAGGAATGAATTTCTGGCTCCAAAGTTTGGGAGTTGTAAGATTTTGAAATTTTTTTTTCTTCTTTTAATGAAGGATACTCAAAATAGATTAAGCACAAAAAGTTAATCAGAATACGTATCACAACTGCTTTACTGTAAAACTACAGAGTATTCTAAAATTAGAAACAAAGAGGATCACCAGCTAAAAATTTATTGCATTTAATAAAGTGAAAATTTGTTAATAACTGCCCTGTCATGTAGTTATCCCTGTGTTTTTTTCAGTCTGTATAAAAATAACGTCTTCATAAACTTCTTTATTTAAATTGATGTTGAGTTTTCTAATGTGTAAAGAAAACATTAATATGTACCCAAAAGTCCATTTAAAAATATATGATTAAATACATAGTTATATATATGAGATTACTGTGCAATATTGAATACAGTAAATATTTTCTCTTTGTCCTATAAAACCCAAGATACGTTCATATCTGCAACATAAACTCAACAATTATTTTGAATGTTGCTGTTTTTGTTACATGCCATTGAGTTGAGTATTACCCGTAGAAACCCTGTCGACAACAAATCTGAACCCTATCCTATCCTGTTCCATCCTTACACTTCCTGATACACTAGTTTAGAAGTCACTGTATCAAACCACCTGAATGAGGGTCTTCCTTTCCTTTTCCAACTCTCTGCTTTCCTGAGCATGATATCCTTCTTCAATGAACAGCTCCTCCTAGCAACATGCCCTAAATATGTAAGATAATGCTTTATTATTTTGCCTCCAAAGAGCACTCTGGCCGCACTTTCTCCAAGACATGTCTGTTTATTCTTTTGACAGTACACTATGGGATGTACAGTACTCTTCTCCAACACCATAGCTCAAAGGCATCAATTCTTCTTCTGTCATTCTTATTCATTTTCCAGCTCTCACATGCTTATCAATTGATCGGAAACACCATGGTCTGAATCAGATACAACAGAGTTCTTAAACCGAAACCATTATTCTTCAATAATTTTGAGAGATCCCTAACTATATAGTTTCTCAGTGTAATATGTCTCCTGGTACCAAGGGTGTTGATTGTGGATCGACATAAGATTAAGTTGTTGACAGTTTCACTATTTTCCCCAACTATCATGATGTTGCCTATTGGTCTAGTGGTAAGAATTTTAGTTTTCTTAACTTTGGGATGCAATCCATATTGAAGACTGTGTTCTTAGATCTTCTGTAAAAGTGCTTCAAGTCTTCCTCACTTTTAGCAAGCAAGGTTTTGTCATCTGCGTAACACAAGCTATTGATGAGTCGTCCTTCAATCTTGATACCATATTCTTTTTCATAGAGTCTAGATTCCCAAATAAATTACTCAGCATATAGATGAATAGATCTGGAAAGACTGACTGACATGTTCTCAATTATATAGTTGTGAATCCAATAGCATTATTTTCATTATCACCCTTACCATAAATGATATGCATTTTCATTATGAATTCTGATATTTAGATTTGGTAGTATAGGTCTTAACTGTGTAGGTATATGAGGCATACATAATATGAGGGAAATATTACTAATACTAACTTCAGTAAGCTCACATTTTCATTAATTTAAATAACCAAAGCAGGTTTTACTAAGTGTAGTAACTCAGGAGTAACAGTGTCTCTCTGGAGATTAAGGTGCGCCTGATACAGGCCCATGGTATTTGCAATCACTTGTTATGCATCAGAGAGTTGGACAATGACTAGGGAGGACAGAAGGAGAGTCGATGCTTTTGAGCTGTGGTGCTGGAGAAGGGTACTGAATGTACCCTGGACTGCCAGGAAAACAAACAGATTCATCTTGGAGAGGATTAAACCAAGCTACTCCTTGGAGGCAAGGATTCTGGGGCTTCGTCTGACATACTTTGGACATGTTGCCAGGAGGGACGGGTCCTTGGAGAGGGACATCATGCTTGGGAGGTTGGAGAGACAGCGCAGGAGGGGAAGACCCTCTATGAGATGGATTGATTCGGTGACTGCGGTAATCGGGATGGGTGTGTCAGAGGTAGTGCAGTTGGTGCAGGATAGAGCAGGGTTTAGGGCTGTTGTGCATAGGGTCGCTATGAGTCGGAAACGACTCGACGGCACATAACAACAACAAGGAATTCATGTGTATGCCTACTAGACTAATCACATGTAGAAATACACACACACACAGAGAGAAGTTTGGAAAAGAGGAAATTTTTCTGTAATTCAATCATGGTGTTCATTTATAAATTTGTCCAAATTCATATAAATATGATTTATAAGTAGATGGAAAGCAACAAAATAATTTCTTAAAAAAAGTAAGTTTTTAGAATAAAGTATATATACATACAAATACATATTAACTTTAAAGATTAGAAAATATATCAGGGTCAGGGTGAGATGAAGAAAAATTGGATAAATTATATATATACTGCATTGAAACAGATGAGGGAGAAGACAGTTTAAAAGTGATATATGATTGGGAATTATGGTTATGACAAGAGTCCAGAATGAAGGCGGCATAGTGGTGTGTACTCAGGGGTGGTGGTGGGGGTAAAGAGATTGTATACCAATGAAGGAATTTTTCTATTACTTTTTAAAGAGAAGAGCGAAGTGGGGGAGGAGGGGTGGGCAGGGAGAAAAGTGCAACAATGAATGAATGGAAATAAAAAATCTCTGTAAATGTTCATTAACATTAATAAAATACAATTTTGAAAAAATATATACTAGTGTCTATACACAGTCTCAGTGAATAATGTTAATATCCTCGTGCTTTTTTTTCCTAAAGAGAATTTTACACAATATTTATTTCTCTAAGTTCAATTTGCTCTGAAGAAATTGACAAAAGAAAACAAGGCATACCAATTGACATATTTCAACAAACAGATATTGCCCTGGATGTGTTCACTAAGTTGTGCGGAGAAATCTGGAGGAGAGTCAGCTGGCTAACTCACTGGAAAAGACTGATATTTGTTCCCATTCCAAAGAAAGGTGACCCAACAGAGTGTGGAAATTATCGAACAATATCATTAATAACACATGCAAGCAAGATTCTGCTGGAAATTATCCAAAAATGTTTGGAACAATATGTCAACAGAGAACTGCCAGATGTGCACGCTGAATTTAGAAGAGGTCATGGTACTAGGGATATTGTAGCTAAAGTTAGATGGATCTTAGCAGAAAGCAAAGAATACCAGAAGAATGTCTATCTGTGCTTCATTGACTATGCAAGGCTTTTGACTGTGTGGGTCACATGTTATGGCTGACTCTGAGAAGAATGGGAAGCCTAGAACATTTGATTGTGCTAATGCGCTGGTCTTTCTTTGTTTTTGTTCAGGCATTCCTCTAGGTCTTATAGCCCAGCTGTACAAGTTGGCGTACCACAGTCACTTGTGGTTGCTGTGAGGCTGAACACTGTGACACTGATGTGTCAAATGCGCTATTGGTTGGCTACCCAATGTGGACAGAGAGTGGGGTGGAGCTCCCCGATTAAAACAAGTTTGGAAGGAGGAGTGGTATCCACTTCCATAAAAGCTTTCCTCTGGAAATCCTATTAACCTGGAGAGAGGATGAAAGGCACCCAAGCGTCGAGGACTCTGCTTCATAGGGTCACTATGAGTCGCCTACCACTCGACGGCACTTAACAACAACAACAATGTGAAACCTTTACTTGGATCACGAGGCAGTCTTCAGAACAGAGCAAGGAGACACTGCATGGTTCAAAATCAAGAAGAGGGTCCGTCAGGGATGTATTCTGTCTCCATACCTTTTCAATCTGTATGCAGAACAGATCATCTGAGACTCTGGGCTGTAGGAGGAGGAATGTGGCATCAGGATTGGTGGAAGTGTCATCAACAACCTGTGTTATGCAGATGGCACAACACTGCTTGCTGAAACTAAGGAGGACCTGAAGCGCTTGCTGCAGAAGGTCAAGGACTGCTGCCCCATATAAGGATTAAAGCTCAACATCAAGAAAACAAAGATTCTCACCACTGGGCCAATTGGCAGTATCAGTATGGATGGTGAAAAGACTGAGATAATTAACAGTTTTAGTTTGCTTGGTTCCACAGTCAAACCTCTTGGTAACAGCAGCCAGGAAATCAAGAGACGAATTGCATTGGGAAAGTCAGCTGTTAGGGACCTCTCAAGAGTACTGAAGAGCAATGTTGTCACGCTGGAGACTAAGGTGCGCCTGATCCAGGCTATAGTCTTCTCAATTACGTGCTATGCATCAGAGAGTTGGACAGTGAATAGGGATGATCGAAAAAGAATTGGTGCCTTTGAGCTGTGGTGCTGGAGAAGAGTATTGAATATACCATGGACTGCTGGGAGAACAAACGTGTTTGTCCTGGAGAGGGTGAAGCCAGAATGTTCCCTGGAGTCAAGGATTCTGAAGCTTCGTCTGACACACTTAGGGAATGTTGCAAAGAGGGACTGGTCTTTGGAGACGGACATCATGTTTGGCAGGGTGGAGGGTGGGCGAAGGAGAGGAAGACCTTCGATGAGATGGATCGATTCTCTGACTGGAGTAGTGGCAGTGAATGCCTTTGAGATGGCTAGGTTGGCACAAGATAGAACGGCATTTAGAGCTCTTGTATATACGGTCTCTATGAGACACAAGCAAGTCAATCGCACATAACAACAACAGCAACAATTGGTTTACATACAAAGTTCATAAAGTTCATTTACATTGCTTTTTCACACCAGATTTTACTTCTATTTTTGAAGATTTATGTTGCAGGACATTTTATTTGAAGTTTTAAATGTTGTTAAAAGGCACACAATGTATCTAAAACATATTTATGTCGTTTATTGAATTCGGCTTGATTTAGTGTTATTAAGGTTTTTTTGTTTAGCATATTATTAACTCTGACATAGCCCTTAGGTTGATACTCTATTAACAACAAGGCCATATTTCCAGTGGTTTGGATCCATTACCTGCTCCAAAGGAGATAGATTTACTCTTTGTATTGCTTTTAAAGCTTTGGAAACTTGATGGAGGTTTACCAAAACTACTGGATGACATTAATTATTTTCTGTTTGGTTTGAGGTGAACATATTTTATTCAATAAAGATAATTGTGTAATATTTACACAGTACACAAATTAAAGTGCACTTGATCTAGGCCATGATATTTGTAATTACTTGATATGCATCAGAGAATAATTACAAAAGTTAATAGAAGAAGAATTGATGCCTTTCAGTTGTAGCCCTTTTTAAGAGTATTGAACATACCCTGGACCACCAAGAGAACAAACACATAACCAAGGTGCTGCTTAGAGGCAAGGATTTTGAAGCTCTGTCTCACATTCTTTGGGCACATGGCCAGGACCAGTCTTTGAAGAAGGATATCATGCTTGGAAAGGTGGAGGAACAGTACAGGAGAGGAAGACCCCAGATGAGATGAATTGATACAGTAACTGGAGTAATAACGGTAAGCGTGCTGGAGTTAGTAAGACAGTCTCAGGATAGGGCAGGGTTTAGAGCTATTGTCACAGGGTCTTTAAGAGATGCAGATGACTCAACGAAACATAACAGCAACAACAATGTTAGTACTAGCTTAAATATAGGTTTAATATTACTGCAGGCTCAGTTCTAGTCACTTTAGATTTAATGCAGGTTTAATATCCACAGCAATACTTATTCATATTGTTATCTTAAAATATTGTTGTTATTGTTATGTGTTGTCGAGTCACCTGCAACTCATCGTAACCCCATGTACAACAGCTCTAAAATCTGCTCTATTGCTTGCCAATCTTAATTCTCCCTAACATGCCTGTCCCCATTACCCCAGTGACTGAATCAATCCATCCCATCAAGGGCCTTCCTCTCCTGCACTGTCCCTCTGCCCTCCCAAGCATGATGTCCCTCTTCAAGGACTGATCTCACCTTGCAACATGTCCAAAGTATGTCAGACGGAGCTTCAGAATCCTTGTCTCCAAGGAGCAGCCTGGCTTCACCCTCTCCAGGATGAACCTATTTGTTCTCCCAGCAGTCCATGGTATATTCAGTACTCTTCTCCAGCACCACAGCTGAAAGGCATCAACTCTCCTTCTATCATCCCTAGTCACTGTCCAGCTCTCTAATGCATAGCAAGTAATTGCAAAGACCATGACCTGTACCTAAATTAATTTAAATTGTTAAATTTTAGCATAATAAGTCTAATTGAAATAGTTCCAATTTCTAAGACAGAAACAAAGATAATTCATTCATATTATTTTAGTTCATCCACCTTAAGGTATAATGATTTTAAAACATAATTCCTCTGTTTTGGGTGTAATCCTTAATATCTTTTGAAGAATAAATGATACTCTATCTCCATAATTGTACATAAAATATTATTGCTATTTTTTAAGTTGCTGTATTCTTCCCAAACTATTGTTACTACTATCTGAGGAAAGCATACACTAATTCTCTCTCAAAAAGCATTAGTTTGTCCTGTCTACATTTTATATAAAGTGATTATACAGTATAATATTTTAATTTTATCTTTTTTATTCATATATTTACATACATCACATAAATCAGAGTAATAGCCTCCTGTTATTACTAAGTAGTACTTCAATTAAAATTTCTTAAAATGTTACAGTACAGCATATATATTACAGATCCATTTACTTTTAACTATTAAACTTGAAACAAATGAAAGTATATATATACACACACATATATATGCAAAACACTTATTTTAAAATGTTTATAATATTTTTACATAAAAAGAGAACTAATCCAAAATAGTAACAATAATTAGCATGGATGTGAATGAATTAAAAAAATGGTTGTGCATCCATATAATGGATTGGTATGTAGCAATAAAATGGATTGATATATTAATAACACAACAACAACATGAATACATAGCTTACCTAACCTACCAATAATATCCAAGATTAGAATACATAGTTTATGCTTGATTTCATCATTGATTCTTATGTTTAAAGATTAAGGAAACTCAGCAAAAAAAATATTGACACAGATCTTTTAAATTATCTAATTGGATGTATGAGAATAGTTACTACATTAAAACTTTGCATGATGAACTGTTAATATGTCAATGCCAGTTTCTGACACACACAAAGGATTAAGGAGGATAACAACTTATACTTATTATATAGTTCTAATATTGTATTATGCAATTGGAGTTCCTGGATGGCACAGATGGTAAACACTTGGCTGCTAACTGAAAGTTTAGTGGTTCATCTATACTCAGAAGGACCTCAAAAGAATGCTTTAGTGTTATGCGTCCCAAAAAGTCAACATTGATCACCCTGCAAAGCATAGTAATGATTAAGCATTGACCAGGAAGTAACTCTTTTTAATATTTCCTGCATAGGCAATTTTCTCTCGTGCATATTACTGCCTCTGAAAATCCCCTGGATTGTCAGTTAGGAATCAATCTCAAGTCAACAGCAACCTACAGCAATTCACAAACTTGTAGCCTCATGCTTTTGAAATGAAAAGTCAGTGGAAAAGAGGAAGAATCTTTTTTTTTTTTTTTTTAGAGGAAGAATCTTGAAGAAATTAAATCACTTAGTGGCTGCCACAATGGGCTCAGAAATCGTAGTGACTTGAGGATGGCACAAGATGAGGAAAATATTTTATTCTACTGTTCATGGGGATTCTGGTACATACAAACTGTCACCTTGAAAATACTCCAAACATACTTTCTGAGCAAAAATGAACCCATTTATTATAGTTTTAAGAATACACCAAATTTTCCCTTTCTTTGTTTTGAATTTTCTCCTGGTCCTTTGGGCTTTACCATTTTGGTCAAAACCATTAGATTATGAATTATTCTCAAATGCTTACTGTATGCAAGTTTAATTCTATTTTTGCAAAATCAGAGGATTGAGAAAAAATGAAGGAAAATGTGGTAGATAAGGACACACCAAAAAAATTAACAACTTGTATTATGCTGATGACACAATTTTGCTTGCAAAAATTAAAGAATTGAAACACTGCAAAAACTACTTCTACAACATCAAAAAACAAAAATCATCACCACTAAACCAACATCAATAGGAAAAATGATAGGCAGTGAAAAAAAAAAGAATTTTTCAATGGTATAATTTCTCTTAGATCCACAATCGAAACCACAGATTATAATTTCTTAGAGTTACAGCCAAAAATGTAAAGATGTATTTTATGATGTTGAACCAGAGTGGACACATAGATGACCTCCCAGGAGATTTTCAAAGGCAGTAAATCTTGTGTTCAAGGACAGATGACTTAGGAAATCTATTGTGAAAGACATCTCCAAAATTCTAAAGAGCTAGGATGGAGCAAGGATGTTTAAAGACAAAGGTGCACTCAATCCAAGTATTATTGTTTTCAATTGCTCCCTATGTATCTGAACTCTAGACAATGAATAAGAAACTTCAATGATGAATTGATACCTTTGATTTGGGGTGTTGGCAAAGAATTTTGAATATATTACCATTCTGCCAAAAGAACAAACACATTTGTATTGAAGGAAGCGCAATCAGAATAGGATTTAGAGGCAACAATTATAAAATTTCTTCTTACTTACATTGGGAATATATTCATGGTAAACTCAGAAACAATTTGGAATACTGAGAAATGTACAGGGTCAGTGATAGATAAGAAGACCCTCAACGAGAAGGAGTGATGCAGTGACTACCAGAGTGGGCTTGAATATGATAGAGATTGTGGAAATATTGGAGGATTGTGTAAGGTTCAGATCTGTTTTTCATATGTTATTGATTAATAGTTATAGTCAACTTGATGGCACCTAACAACAACAGAGACTTCTCTACAAAGGTAAATCTGTTTTCTAGTAATCATCGTTCTTGTAATCATGTTGTTGTTGTTGTTGTTATGTGCCGTCGAGTCGCCTGCGACTCATAGTGACCCTATGTACAACAGCCCTAAACTCCGCTCTGTCCTGTGCCAATCGC